>NW_017387319.1:179863-228090 GCF_001636725.1 Cordyceps fumosorosea ARSEF 2679 | reverse complement strand
CCCCCCCCCGGTCCCCAAGGCTTTCCAAGATCCCGGACGAGCTGATGGCTTTCTTGCATCAATGATCAGCCCGGGATATAGAACAGTTGTTAAAACAAGCCACCGATGACGCATGCAGTTCTCGGGCTACCTCCTACCCGTGCCGTCCTACCAAGACACCCTCTCTTCTGAGGAGAATCGACGACCAAGCCCACCATCCCGTCGGCCGCGGACTCGAGGCGAGCTGGAAGAGTAAATGCAGCGATCTCAGCCTGGGATAAAATAACTCCCATTTAAGCTCTCGCCCCTCCCGGCGCGCCGCGGGAGCTAACGTAGCGTTTAACACGTATTCATAGCGCAAGGCTCTGAATGGGTGACATCTGTCTTCTCCAGCAAAAAGAATGAGACATTCTATAAATCATGCAGCAAAGACAACTTTCCATCTCTGCGTTTTCATTGGTTCCTGCGTTCGGCACCTCAGCCCTGTGCAGTTAGAGACCGAGCCACATTGCCCTCCCCGCTATCCCAGGTCTTTTTTCTCTGATCCGCCGAAAACCCCGTCTTCCTCTGCCTTTGTTTCTCGCAACATCCCGGTCCAGCTGAAGAAAGTATGCACAGCCCATCGGCTCCTCGTTGCCGGATCCACCAGGGCGGCGGCGGCGGCGGTAGGAGAAAAGGGTCGTCATAGATTGGTCGCGTGGTTGGTCGCAGTGTTTCCTCTTGCCAAGCACAACTCGACAAACGATCAACCTCTCCTTTTTGATGATCCTAGCCATGCTTCCGTCTCAAAGATGCAGGTGACGCGCATATGAAAGTTACTTCTCCGTTTCAGCAAGTAGCATCTTGGATGACAAACATGACTGAGGCCTCCGACGGCAACACATCCATCAACCGATGACTTGGCCCTTGGAGTGGAAAGCTCTTGAAGAAAAAGTCATTCAAGTTTCAGATATCACAATTTGCAACATATAGTCATAGACAAATGGTATAATTGTAAACCCATCTCTGAAAAAGGAGGAAAAAGCGCAGAACCGACCTATACCCAGAAAGACGCCATGCAAACAAACTCTCATACAGACATTTCAAAACTACATCACAAACCCCCAGGCAACGCCTCCTAACGTGGCTCCGAGTAGTCGTTGAGGGCCACGCACACGGCGCCTCTGTGATGCCCGTTGTACTGCCGGATGATCTGCTGGCTGTGCAGCTCCCAGAGGCGAGCGTAGTGATCCGAGCACGCCGTGACGAGGTACGCAGAGTCCGCGCTGAACGCGCAATCCCATACCCAGCGCTGGTGGCCCGTGAGCGTGGCCTCGAGCGGCAGCGACTTGGGCGGCTGCAGCTCGCCGGGCTGCCCCTTCTGCGGCTGCTGCGACGTGCTGTCCCGGATCTCCCAGATCTTGGCCGTGTGGTCGGCGCTGCACGTCGCCAGCTTCTTGACGTCGGGCGAGAGCAGGATGCGGGTGATGTACTCCTTGTGCGCGGAGAAGTGCGTCACCGGGACCATGCGGGTGCCGTTGTACTCTTGCTCAATCTTCCAGATGAAGACGTTGCCCTGGAGGGGGTAATGAACATTAGCAACAGGCAGCACAAGGAAGGGGGGGGGAGCTCACGCTGTTGTTAGCGGCGCACAGTAGCGAGCCGTCACTCGAGACAGTAACGCTCGAGACGGACACGTCGGCCTCGGGCGTCAGCTCGTGCGCGCACGTATTCTCCGCAAGGTCCCAGACGCGCACGTAGCCGGAGCGGTCGCAGCTGATGATCTCGCCCTGGTCCGGGTGGATGACGACGTCGTTGGCCGGGCAGCCGTGGTTGTAGCTGCGCTGGATGGCGCCGGTGCGCGTCTCCCAGATTTTGACGGTGCCGTCCTCGGAGCTCGTCACCATCCACTTGCCCTCGCAGTGGAACGCGACGCCGGTGACGTTGCCCGTGTGGCCCTCGAACGTCAGCACGGGATTCGGGTTCGTCGACTTGATGTCGTACAGCTTGATCGCCTGGTTGCCCGCGGCGGCCAGGTAGCGCTTGTCGGGCGAGATGCACAGGCGGTTGACCTGCGAGTCCGGGTGCTGGATCGTGCGGGAGCAGATGCCGGAGAGGGCCTCCCAGAACCTGGTCGTCGTTGGACGGGGCGGCGGCCCAGGGGATCGGCCGTGGGAGCGGAGCTTGCCTGATTGTGTGGTCGTAGCCGGCTGAAGGAGGAATTGTCAGCTGGGTGCTGGGACGAGAGGGGGGATTGAGGACGAGAGGAGCTGGAAAGCTTCCCACGCGACGAACCTGTGCAGAGAATCACCGACATGGTGGGCGGTGCATGGACGGGCCAGCTATCCTGAGATGGCGAGGTGCGTAGCTTGTGATGATAGGAGTTCAGGGTCGGTGATAGGAGGCAATGGTACGCAGCGCAGGCGGACGCAGGATGCAGGATGCAGAGCTGTCGCGGCGATGATGTTGTTTGATGTTGCGTTTGCGCCAATGAAGCTAGAGGCAGCGCCGCTTGATTCCGGGTAGGAACCTCTAGACCTTGTGTGGAGCCCTGCATCATGGTTGTATCTTTGACCTCACGTCGCGTACGCTAGGTAAGTAGTACAACAAGGATTACCGTTGTCGAAATAAATGGTTCAAGGAATAAAAAATGGTATTTCCTATAACTGGAGCACGTCTATGAAGTAAACCTCATCATCAAAAGTGTTGGCTTGGTCCTCGCCGTATCAAAAGGAGGACCTTCCACATCCAAATATGATGTACTCAGCTGCTTTGTTTCGTCAAACGTAGGATTGGACAAATCCAAGCGAATTCATGTTCAACACCAGTTTCTTTGCCGTGTATGACATGTACTATGTAATGTAAAGGCCCTTCCTCCTTGGACCTAAATTTCAGAAAAAATATCGAACATCATTATTCAAGAAAGAAACATGAATATCCTTCTCAACATCACCCGCTTTGACAAATTACTGCTGCTCCTCCGCCCCTTCAATCCGGTCAATTTTGCGCTTCTTTGCCGGCGACTCCATCTCTGTCGACGGAATCACCGCCTCCTCGCCTCCCACCACCACCGGTGCGTCGCCATTCACGACGCCGTTCCCCTCCGCCTCGGCGTCCGCCTCTGAGCCGCACCCCCCGCGGAACTTGCCCAGGAGCCTCGACAGGCCCGGGATGCCGAGCCCCGCGAAGTTGCGCCCCGCCGCCTCGCGCTCGCACAGCTCGATGACGGCGCCGATGAGGTCGTGGTTGATGTCGTCGCCGACGACGCTGTCGTGCCGGTACGCCGGGTGCGCGGCCACAAAGTTGCGGATCCAACGCGCGGCCGTGTCGAGCTCGCCGCTCGCGCGCTTGCTGACCAGGCTCAGGTACGTCGCCAGCTCGCAGCGCGTCTCCACGTCGACGTTGACGCTGTCGAGGTAGCTCTCGACGATGGGCACCAGCCCGGGGAACGCGCCGTCCGCGGAGCCGTTGACGATCTCGTCGATGCTCATCTCGGCGTACTCCAGCTCTACGGGCCCGCCGCCGCCGGGTGAGCCGGGTCGGCTGGGGTAGCGCGAGCCCGGACGGCTGCTGCCGCCGTTCGTGCCGTTGGGGGCGGCGTCGTCGCCGAATACAGTGTTGGCGCGCGAGGGCCGGCTGGGAAAGACGTTTTTGCGGAAGTAAAACTTGTCGTGGAGGACGGCGTCGAGGTTGTGCGCGCGCTCCATGTTCTCGTCAACCTTTTTGATGGGAATGTAAAAGTTGAGGTCAAAGGAGAGGATGGCACGGGTGAGAAGCACCATGAAGACGGAAAAGGCGGCGTTTTCAAAGTCGGTGACCTGAATCTCCATGGATCGGAACTCGACGCGCCAGCCAATGTTGTTTTCCGCGGGCGGCGGCTTGAACCGCATGTGTTGCCAGTTGGTCGATTGTATGTTCTCGAAGTGGTCCGTCTTGCTGAGGTCAAGCTCCTGCAAATCCTCTTCGAAGATGACAATGGGGTCGCGGATGAACAGGTGAGCAAAGTGCGTGGCCAGTCGGTCATCCATACCACCGTTGATGAGCTCCGCCTTAATCTTAGGGTCAACCACGAGGTCTGGGTCCATGTACTCTTCCCGTAGTCTGTGATCCAAGGAGATATAAGTAGAGTTTGAAGCGTATCGGGACTTGGGGATCCTCCAGCGGTCATTCTTGAGTGGCTTTTCTCCTAGTTCCTCGGGCGTTCTACAATCGACAGCTCTGCTGATCTGGTTCCACCTCACGTCGGTACCGGCGAGGAAACCCTTGTAAATAGGAGTAGCTGCCGTCAGCGCAAGCATGATGGGACCCAGTGGGCTTAGTTGATCGTAGAGAGTACGGCCCTCGTTGATATTCTTGGCCTGGAATGTAATTTGCAGACAGCAGCTACCCATGCCAAAGGCCATGGCATCCATGTGGATGAAGTTGTCCGGAGCGGCGCCGTTGCGCACGTCATCGTCTTCAGGAAACTTGTGCAGATCATAGTTGACCGTGGGATCTTTCCATGGATTGGGCGTGTTCTGGTCGTGAAAGATGGGAACGTTGACTTGGACTTTGCGGCCTCGCCGAGAGCGTATGTTGGCAGCCAACGTGGGGAAGCGGATATGAGGGTTGGCGATTTCGTCAGGGACAAACTGGGATCGCAGCTTGTCGCCAGAGGGAGGGTAGTAAGGGTCGGTAAACTGTCCTGGAGCGCCAATGCGGGGGTATGTGGTGAGAGTGATGGGGTATTCGGAGGTTAGCATGTGCTCCTTCGCAATTTTCCGACGCAGCTTCATGTCCGGCTCAACGCCGAGAAGCTCTTTGAAACCAATGCCCCAGGGCTTTCCGGGGGTGGCCTCGAGCATGAAGCGGCCAAACTCTGGGTGGAATACGGGAAGAGTATTGGATCTGTTCATAAATGTTAGCCACTGGACTTGTCGTGCAACGGTACACTATACGTACTTTTTGCCGTCCGTGTCCTGAAGCGCTGGCACGCAGCCGCCCTCTTTGGCAAGATCCTTGTCTGCGGCTAGGGCTTTGAGGATTTCGGCCTGTCGCAGAGACAAATACACCTTTTCATTGTCCTTTGTATAGTTGACAACTAGGTATTCAACCTAATAAGTGGTTGAGGCGGTTAGTGTGCGAGTGCATGACTTCATAATGAGTGGCCTTACTTCATCACCCCAGAGCAGAGCATCGCGTTCCTTGCCCTTGGCTTTGTTCCAGATTTCCAGCAGTTGCTGCGACCAGTGTCAGATATGATATAATATGAGCGCGGCCGGGGGTTATATACACACCTTGATGCCCCATTCGCGGACTTGATCGGCGCGCTTCTTGGCCTCGGGCCACTCCAGTGCGGTTCCCAGCGCACTGTCTCGGCAGAGTCAGTAAACAGCCTCACTCAGGTGGCGCAAGTGTTTGGAAAGTCGAGTTGGACTTTGAAGAAAGCTCGGACTTACAGCAAGCCCATGGTGGCGATGAGAGGGAGAGATGTGTGACTGTTGAAGAAACGCGGAGAGGTTGATAGGGCGCCGGGTACAGCTAAACGCAAGCGGCCGTATATATGACGCAACCTGCGACAGGCAGGTCTAGCCGCAGCGTGGTGAGATGCGGACAACGACGACCCGGCCGCAAAATAAATAAGAAAATGCAGCGCAGTCCAATGAGGTCTAAAGGAACGGGTGGTCGGAGGGCCAAGATATAAAAAGAGAGCAGCGGGCGGAGGGCAAAAAACGGGTGGTGGGCGGAGATGGACGATTTTTAGCAGCGTCCGGCCGGCCGACTTGTGAAAATGCGGCGGCGGGCTTTGTGCTGGCGACGGCCCGGCAAGAAGGACTGGCAGCTGGCAGGGCTGTTTGCACTTTTTCTCTTCTTCAGCAAACACTTTTCCTCCAAGTGCAACGAAATCAGAACCAAAGGCTATTTTTCTTTTGCTCACAGTCTTGACCACAAGGAATTCCGCTGATTACAAAACCAAACAGGCTGAGAGGCACGACTTCCTAATAGAAATACACATCGGGACGCTAGCCCCTCGGAATGGCTTTCGCAGCTCAATTTTGCAGCGAAACATTGGTGGGGGCAATGGCTTAGGCCCCCTCCGAAAGGATTTTTTTTTCGCGGTGTCAGTGGTTTGATTTTATACGATGCTTAGAAATCCAACTACAGAAATCTGCGTATGCTGACTCTGGATTCCTTGATCGTTCTCTGGTCGGCAGCAGGATGCCGCATCTGCCATGCAGAAGATGAAAACATCAAAGACATCGACCAGAGAACTACTTCTACCTTTTCCCAACTGCTAGCAACTGCTGGGTCGACGATGAAATTTAAGGTTTCTCATAAATCAAGCAAACAAGTCGGTTATCATGTGACCGGCTCCGCGACTGCCAGCGCCGACCTTACACTGTGTCGGCATGACGACGGAAACAAATAACCAACGTACCGGACTGTCGGGCGCCATTACCGTCAAAATGAGATTACAGGTGCGGCCCGCGCTTCGGATCGTCGTGGCGGCAGTCCGGACTTTGGTTTTCCTTTTGCCTCGTGCTTTACAAATGCAAGCCGCAAGACAAGGGTTGCCTGCTTACAAGGCCAACGCTCAGGAGGGCGCTGGGCGCTGGCTGGCTAACCGGGGCGGTACAATAAGTAAGCGGCAAAAGAGGAGCAAGGATGGGTCAAACGGCACCTGAAGTGCACGACTCCTAGTCCGAGGCTCGTATACAGGTAGTTACTTGTGTACGCCATGTCGCAGGCAGAGTTCAGAAGACTGTGCCGCAAGACATTGGATGAATCTTGAAGGACCTGGGAATCAGTTGCAGCGGGGTTGAAACGACGGGCCGAACCAGATGGGTGTTCTGAGTCTGGGCGAGTTTAATTACTTGCATGTGCAAAGTCTACGCCGGCGTAACGATGTCGAGAATCCGGCTAGAATAAGTACGACGGATAGCAATTTACCAGTACATACTCTATAGAGGTGGCCTCAGCCACCGTATGCTAGGTAGTACTGGTAATAAATATGTGTTCATGCAGCGGGGCATCTTTGCGCAGAGAGTTAGCTCAGATAAATATTAATATTATGCGGACACTCTCGGATGAGTAAAGCATTAACGTCTTGTCTATTGTTCTTCTTTGCAACCTGTGGCGCAGGGTGGTGAAGTGATGAAGTGCGCCGCTCTCCGCCTGGATGACCTCGGCGACCTCGATAACAGTATAACCCGATACAAGCATCTCTGATGACGGGTTAGATGAATATCTTTCTAGTAGAAGGGGTAACTACCATCGCTAACCTGGCCCGTGAACCCCTGCAGCCTACAGTAACAGGTTAGTGTCTTGTACCTCGCTTAAAACGTACTAGCGCCACCTCCGCCTCCTGCTAGCTCTCCCGCTTCTCTCTCACTGAATCAGTCACTCGTCACTCGTCACCACCAAGGCAACGGCACCACACCACTTCACTGCCAACACTACTAACTTAACTACTACCTTTACCTACACCACAAGCTAGCAACGCTTGTCGCCCTTCGGTCCTCATCACCCACCCCCTCTCTGAATAATTATTTTCCGCAACACCCTATCCTAACGCTCATCATCGCGGCTTCACTCGTCTAGAGCAGAATCGACTCGATCGAATCGTTGCCGTCTTGACGGTGACGCACCACCTCGACCCCGCTTTCTTTCTCCTCCAACAGCGACTTTTTTTTCCTTCTTCCAACCGCGCAGACTCTCCTGACAGCCCAGAAGAGCCGGTTGATTCGGCAATTTCGCCCCTCTCCCTCCAGTCAAATTCTCACTTCTTTTCTTTCCATCATACGAAACGAACATCATTGAACGCAGCCATGAATCCCCTTCTTCAGAAGAACAAGATTGACGTCAAGGTAAGAAGAAAAATGTTTGCTACCACGGCCACTCTCCCAACACGGACGCGGACAGCCAACGCCCCACAGCTTGACGAGCTACCATCACAAGAGCAACGACAATCTATTAACCAACATGGCTAACCACCTCTCCCCCCGTCGCAGTCGCTCTCCCCGGAGGAGCAGCGCCTCTTCCGACTGTACGGCAAGCTCCCCTCGCGGTCCGACCACTTCGCCAAGCACCTCAAGGAGCGCAAGTACTTTGACTCGGGCGACTACGCCATGTCCAAGGCCGGCAAGGGCGACAGCGTCGACGCCGGCGCCGTCGGCTCCGAGCACCCCGTCCCCGAAAACATCCCCCACCTCTCGTCGCCCGTCAGCACCGGCACCAACGGCGGCGCTAGCGCCATCCCCAAGCACCTCGGCATCGGCGGCGCCAGCGCTCCCCCCGGCACCGCCGCCGCCGCCGGCATCAGCACCGTCGGGAGCTTCCACGCCGGCAGCCCCGTCAAGGAGAGCAGCTTCCTCCACCGCGAGACGTCGGCGAACGAGACCGAGGACGCCGAGCAGACACCCGCCGCACAGGACAAGACGGCGGAGGCCGTCGCGGCTGGGGGTGCTGGCATCCCCATCCGCAGATAGGAGATCTGGTCCTCGTTCTCTCTGCATATATTCAATTTGTGCCGATGAAGCGGTAGCTTGTCTAGGCTTCGCTCCGTCGCGCAACCCCCCCCCTTTCAGCTTGCGGCTCAAGAGGGATTCTGGAACGCTGTACAAGAATGACGCTTCCTTTCTCGACCAAGGCCCTCTTTCTTTGCTTGATCCCAACTACCGGACACTCTCTTTCACCTTCTCTTCTCTCTCAATATGTTATTTACCACGTTTTGCTGCACAGTGCTGGCGTTTCGTTTTTACTTTATTTTTTTGGAGGCTCATCTACACAAGCAATTTGATTGTGCGCTCACGAACGGTGGCCCCTCTCTGCATCTTTCTTTTGTTTGCTCGGGTCGTTTTTTGTTTATTTATCTACTGTCTTTCCTGTGCGCAAGGGTCTTGGTCGCCTTTGCGTACTGCAGTGCGTGAGCGACTACTGGCTGGCTCCATGACGGAAAATGCGCGAGGGGGGGGAAACAGGAGAATCATCATGTACGAGGAAAGAAAGCAATGGGAGGTTTTGTCACGCAAGGGGCCGAGTTTGTCGCCTGTTGGTAAGGATCGATTACTCTGTACTTTTGCTCGTCAACACGAAGGTTCGATGCACTTTGCAGTTGTAGTTGACCGATAACTTGTCTCGCAAACCCAAAAGTGCCTTTGCCTTGTTCTCCATCTCTGCCTTGTACTATCTTGGCAATTCCATCCTGTGCCTTTCCCGATATGCGTAGAACAAAACCTAATAAATCAGAATCCAACGGTGTGATTTTTTTATTGAGCCTTGTTTTGCTGTTTCGTTTTTTCATTATAAACAACCACTATACCCCGCCTATACGGCGAGGGCCTTGGTCACCATGGCCTTGGCGCCCTCAAACGTCTTGTTACCGCCGATGAAGCCGGCGGCGTGGACAAACACGCAACCCTCGACGCCAGCGATGCCATCAAGCTCGGCGTCCCTGAAGCCGCGCCAGGCCTCCGGCAGGGGCTTGCGGCTGACGAACGAGTCCTTGGACTCGGGCACGCACTGCACGCGCCACTTGGCGCCCGGCTCGGGCTTCTCCTGGTAGAGCACGTACAGCACCTTGCCGGCGCCATCGCCGCCCTCCTTCTCGAGGGTGTAGAGGTGGTCCTTCCAGGGCACGCTCTGGCCCTCGAGGATGAGCACGCGGCCCTGCGCGTCAAACTCGGCGCGCTTGGCAAAGGCGACCTGGACGACGGCGCGCGCGGGCAGCCACGCGGACGCGTAGTAGTCGACCTCGCGGTCAAACTCCTCGCCGATGCGGCGGCTCGCCGCCAGGAAGCGCTCGTCCTCGCGGCGCTGCGCCGCCTCGGGCGTGTCGTCCGCGGGCACCGGGTCGTTCCAGCTGGAGTTCAGGCGGCCGACCAGCGCGCCGAGGTGAAACCCGCCGTCGGAGAAGCGCCTCTCCAGCCGGAGGAGGAGGGGGGGGGAGGGGAAGGGGAAGGAGAAGGTTGTCGTTGTTGTTGCAGGCGCTGGGCGATGATGGCGCGGCCAAAGTGGAGGAAGACGAGCCCGGCGGAGGACAGCTTAGTGGCGCGGCCGGGAAAGGTGGTGGTGAAGCCGCGCTGGTGGTGGTCGTAGCGGTGGCGGGCGGCGTCGTACTCGCCGCCGACGTCGACGACGGTGTGGCAGCCGGCGAGGGTTGCGGGGTCGCGCGTGCGGACGAGGGAGGCGGAGGCGTAGGCGGGCAGCTGGCGGAGCATGTGCACGGCGAGGGCCTCGTCGGCGTGGAAGTGCCCGCTGTGGGTGCCGATGAGCAGGCCGCTGCCCTCGTCACCGGTCTTGAGGCGCTTGGAGGCCGACTCGACGGCGGCGGCGGCGGTGGCCATGGTTCGCGATGCGGTGGTGATGGTTGTGGTGGTGGCGATGCTGGTGGAGAAGGCGCGGCGGAAGAGGAGGCGGTGCATGGACTGAGGGCAGGAGGGATGGAAGAGAGAAGTGGTGGTACAAAGCTGAGAGAAGAGGCCAAGGTGGAGGGAGAGCTTGGCTTGATTTTTGGAGTTGAAGATTCGAGGAGCTCGCAGCGATGTGGGGTTGTGAAAAAAGGTGGCACTCTGAAGGTGGATCTGGGTGAATGATTTTGGGTGAAGCCATTAACAATCACCATGTCATCTCGGTCCTGCAAGGGTAAACACTGGCATTTTGGAATCTTGTAGTAAACAATCAATTTATTTTTGTTTCTGTTTTCGTGTTTTTCTTTATGCTATTTTCCGATTTCTTTTTTTTTTTGGCCCTATGACCGAACGTGCGTTACCCATCTGTATACATCTCAGAACAGTGCAAGGACAAGTCACACCGTGAACAAGCTATTTCGACGCCGCATCCTTGGGCGGCCGCGACAGACCCTCGACGCCTTGCCGTCCGACGCTCGCCATGTCGGCGTCCTCGCTTCTCTTGGTGGCCGCCCCGCGCAGTCCCGTCGTCGAGGCGGCGTCCGAAGTACCGCTGACACGACCGCTGCCGACGTTGACCGCGCTCGCGTCCGCCGAGTTGGTGTCCGGTGCCCGTGGGGGATCCTCGGGAAGCGGCAGGTTGGCCTGCGCGCGGTCGATCTGCTCAGCCTTGGACTCGGGCATTGTAGCAAGTGGAATGGGTTGTCTGCTTGCGTCTGGTCAGCGACGTGGTTCTTGGGGCGTTGCGAAGCCTCGTTGACGTAGGCGGTTCCGTACGTACGTACAAGGTTGATGTGGGTTTAGTTTTGGCGTGGATGATTTCCGTGTAGGTTGGCTTTGCTCGTCTTGTGCTCTTGCAAGTTGACCGAGATGTTCTTATACATGTCGGTGATGTCGCTGTCTGACGTAAAGCCCCCCACAAAATTGGTTTGAGGCCTTCGTCATCTTGACGTTGAAAAAATGCCCACCGTATAATATTGGATACCCGTCAACCCATTTAAACAACAATTGTGATGTCTTTCTTGAGACATGCTGTACTGGACACTCGGAGCGTCTTCTCCGACGTGGGCAATCTGAGATCCAGATGTCGAGGACCATCTCCACAGAATGATATCACCGCCGTCCATTGCGGCCAAGGCTATAAAGCAAGAGCACAATTGTTCTAGAAATTGTTGGAAAAGTACCAAGTAAACTTCGGGTAAAATCTTAATATTAAGGGGCTGATTTTCTCGGCCAGCAGGAGACCAAGCCGCCAAATCGTGTCCGACAAGTCAGCAACCTGGCGCCGACCAGCTGCTACACATGCCACTGTACTGTCCAATCTCGCGTCCAGAGTAATAGTTTCTTTCAATTTATTGAGACCATCCATATGCCATTCATAAACACTCTAAAAAAAACGCCGATTCGGTTGCCCATTTTCTCACACAACAGGCGTGCAAGTTCGTTACCACATTAGAAAAACAACCCCTTGACAAAGAATACGCGCGAGGAAAGCAAAAGAAAACAAGGAAAGGAAAGGAAAACCTTGGCACCAAGGCTAGGTCATCCGCCGGTCATTGTCCGCACTCGTCGGCTCCGCCGTGTCCCCCTTGAGGTAGTCCTGGTCCTCGGCCGCCTCGTACTCGGCGATGAGGTCGCCCACCACCTGCCGCGCCTCGTCAAACTCGTGCAGGTTCTCCGAGAAGGGCGCCGTCTTCTTGTAACCCTCCATGAAGGCGTTGCGCTTGCGCATGCCGTCGTACTGCTTGACGATGCGCCTAAAGAGCTACGGTACCATCATCATCAGTCCGGTTTCGCCCTCTAGACAATTGCAAGGTAGACAAAGAAAGAAGGAAAGGGGGGGGGACTTACCGTAGCAATACTGGTGTGGTTGGCCAGCATCAGCCCGCTCACCCGGTGGCTCATCGGAATGTACGGGCTCCTCTTCGTCAGCGCCACCTGGATGCTCGCCGGTCCCCAGGGGATAAACGTCGCCAACTTGCGCTCCCTGATTCTTAACAAGCTCTTGTGCACGTCCGTCGGGTCCACCTCGCCCTGAATCACATTCAAGATTGAGATGTAGCAGCTCTTCTTGGCCGGCACCGTCGACACCATGCGGTTCTTGGGCTGCAGCAGGCGCCGCATCACGTCCAGCACCGTCGTCTTGCGCACCGTCTTGGCCTGCTCCACCTGGTCGCCGGTGAAGGGCGTGTACGCCGTCATCAAAAAGTGGCAGCGCGGCGTCGGGATCAGCGACGCCAGGATGCTGACCAGGTCGTTGTGCATGTAACCCGGGTAGCGCAGCGTCGTCGTGCTGGCCGACATGACGGTCGACACGAGCTGGTTGGTCTGCTGGAAGGACGGCTTCTCGACGTGCAGACGGTCGGCGGCGATGCGCGAGAGCGCGCCGTTGTCGAGGACGACGACCGAGTCGGCGTTTTGCGTGAGGCGCCGCATCGACAGGATGCTGTTGTACGGGTGCACCACCACGTCGCCGGCGTTGGTCGTGTCGGGGAAGACGGAGTACGTCTGCACGATCTTCTTGGGGAACGCGTCGTTGAGCCGCTCGAGCAGGAACGAGCCGAGGCCAGAGCCGGTGCCGCCGGCGATGGAGTGCAGCATCATGAAGCCCTGTTTTTCCGCAAATGGTCAGCATTTCGGACCTGTCCCAAGTAGAAATACAGACAAGAATCAAGGAAAGACAGTCCTGTACCTCTAACGAATCGCTCCCGTCGGCCTCGCGGTCAATCATTTCCAGAATCTCATCATACACTTGCTCGCCGCTCTGGTAGCCATCACCCCAGTTATTCGCCGCGCCGACGCCATTCTTTCCAATGTAAAAGTTTTCCGGGTTGTAAATGTTTCTATACGGGCCTGTTTGGATGCCGTTGATGACCTGCCCAGCTCGTCAGCAAATCTGAAACCGCGTCCCTCCAATGTGTTTTCCTTCTTTTTGTTTCCCTCGCAGAAAATTAGGTGTGGAAAAGGAGTTTGTACCCTCGGCTCCAAGTCAATCAGAATCGCCCGAGGAATGTATCGCGTGTCGTCGCTCTGGTAGTAAAACACGTCCTTGCGGTCGCCGCCCTCAGTCGCAAAGTCCTCGAGGTTGCCGTCTTGGCTGATGCCATGTTCCTGGCAGAGCTGCTGCCAGAACTGGCTCCCAACTGTTTCACACAGAGTCCGATGTTGTCAGCGCATGCGTGCTCTCCCCCTCGCCGCGGTTGGGGGTTCAAAACTAACTGCTGTTGCCGCACTGTCCAGCTTGTATCGTGATAATCTCCCTACGAGACGAAACCCGGTCGGTTAGGTGCTGCAATTTTCTTCGTTTCGCGAAGCTCGTCTCGTGCTTACCGTGGCATTTTGTCGGCTGCTGCAGCGGGTCGTCCTCGGTGTCGTCGGGGTCGCTGGTCAACGTTGCGGGTTGCGGAAACGCGACGCGCCTAGCTTGCCCCGCGATGGGAATCTCAACTGGCACTTTTTAGGCGCAACTTCGATAGCCCCTCAACAACATACTGTACATGCATGCTCTCCATAGCGAGTTTACCAGTGGACTTCTACATTTCTACAAGACGTCACAATCAAGGAAGAGGAAACTAGTTATTTCAAAAGCAAAACGCATATATTTTCCCTTTTTTGAGGGACCTTATACAATATAAACAGAACAGCTAACAGCTAACGAAGGCCGCCCTGGTTTGGCAGATTTTGCCCACTAATATAACAAGTAAAGAAGAAGCCAATGCTCTAGAAAACGCCTTTCATGCTAACCTTTTAATGAAAAATAATTACTATACCTTTTTGTTCTCCTTGCGGCTGAATACCTAGCCGTCTTGAAATGCTATTTCCGGGTCCGTGGACCGAAATGAAATCCAATGCCCGACACGCCCATTATCATTCATCCGTGTTATTATGCACCTTGTGTTCCTCCAAGGCTTCCGCCAGCGCCGTGGCCGATTCCTTGGTCTTGACTTGGAACATCCAAGTCTCCAGTCCATCGCCGGTCTCATTCGAAGTCACCACACGCACGTACTTTCCATCTGCCTTGTACCTGACGTTAGGTAGCAATGCCCTGTTGATGGCAACATTGCCTCTCGGCTCAGCCCTAAGCAGCAGCCGCACTACATTCGTCTCCTTGTGCTTCAACACACGCAGCGCTCCGACTCCCTTTGTTGTCCATGGGCTCTTTGTCTTGGCCTTGTCATCGCCGCCCGATTGTTCCTCAGGTGACAAATGGCCCAGTGCCTTTGCCCGTACTTCATACACAGTCTTCTCTTCCGATTCGGCCCCTTCTGTAAGGTTGATCTGTTCGTGTTTCTCGCCCTCATCGTCTTCGTTTCCGTCCTTATTCGCTTCGACCTGAGCACTGGGCTCCGGAGTGCCCGCGGCTGGCGTCGTCGCCAGACTCGAACCTCCTCCCAGGTTTAACGGCGAGTCTACAGCCGTCGCTTTAGCGGGGCGATTTTCCGGTTCGGAATTCGAGACTTACTGGTCCCGGTGGTAGAGGATCCACCGATCGGAGGCTGCAGACTGGCGCCAAACGATGGTGCGGCCTGGCTCGAGCCAAACATGTTGCCACCCTGCGGCTGAGCGGGAGAGGCAGCTGTGAAGTTAAAGGCCGGAGCACCACCCGCAGACGCGCCGCCAAAGAGGGGCGTGGAGCTGCCAGAAGCCGGTTTGCTGCCTCCGAACGTGGATCCTCCCCCATCAGGAGCAGACGCGCCTCCCGTCCCGCCAAACTGAAAACTTGCAGACGGACCCGATGCCACGGCACCCGCATTACCACCAAAGTTGAACATGCCGCCAGCTGGTGGATCGGCAGGCTTGCTGTTGCTGGCGAAGGGGTTGTTGAAACTTGAACCTGCACTGGTGCTCTCAGTGGTACCAGTGCCGCCAGCAGCAAAGCTAAACCCAAAGCTGCTCGAGCCAGTATTAGTGGCGGGAGCAGCTCCGAACGAAACAGACGTGTTGCCGTTAGTCGTAGTATTGCCGCCCACAGCGCCACCAAACAGGTTCACAGAGGGCGCGCTGGATGCACCAAAGGTGAAAGAGCTGGGCGCAGACGAGGTTCCAGCAGTGAACCCCTTCTTGGCGGGGGACTGCTCATCTTGCTTCATCGGGCTTCCAAATAACGCCCCGGCGTTGGTCTTGGCGGCCTCGGGCGACTTAGGTGCGAACAGAGGCTTTGCAGGAGCGGTCTGTAAAGTAGTCGAGTTCGAGTTGCCACCGAAGCTAAAGGTTGGCGGCGCCGCAGCAGCAGCAGTTGTAGCAGGAGCGTCAGTGTTCGGGGCAGGGGCACCAAACAGCGGCTTGGAGGGAGCAGTAGAAGCGCCGCCAAAGCTAAAGGCCGGCGGCGCCGTGGCAGCAGCAGTTGCAGCAGGAGCGTCAGTCTTCGGGGCAGGGGCACCAAACAGCGGCTTGGAGGGAGCAGTAGAAGCGCCGCCAAAGCTAAAGGCCGGCGGCGCCGTGGCAGCAGCAGTTGCAGCAGGAGCGTCAGTCTTCGGGGCAGGGGCACCAAACAGCGGCTTGGAGGGAGCAGTAGAAGCGCCGCCAAAGAGGGTTGAAGCCGCAGTCGTGGTCTGGGCGCCGAAGAGAGGTGCGGCAGTAATAGTTGACGGAGCCTCAGTGGAGGCAGCCTTTGCAGGCTCAGAGGGTTTAGCTCCAAAGAGTGTGGATGACTGCAACACAGGAGCAGACTCCTTGTCTTTCGCCGCGCCACCAAACAAGGTCGAGGTCGCAGGCTTAGCAGCACCAGCACCAAAAAGATTCATAGCAGGCTTAGCCGGCTCCGTAGCTGCAACTGCAGGCGAAGCAGCAGGCTTGGTTGCGAACAGTCCCGTCGACGTGGTAGGGTTGGAAATCTTGAAGTCAAATGCCCGCTTCTTGGCAGGTTGAGAGTCGTTCTCCTTGTCAGACTCGTCTCCATCTTTGCCAGGGTCAGCAGCAGTATGGGCAGGCTTCTCAGTGGCGGTTGACTTGGCGCCAAAAGGATGACTGGCAAAGGGATTAAAGCCTCCGGAGGGCTGTGAAGCGCCAAAGGGGTTGTTGGCCTGCGCGCCAGACGGAGCAAACTTGAGAGGTGTAGTGGTGGGGTTCCAGGTCTTATCAGCAGGCGCCGAAGTCTCAGGCGGAGACTGGGTAGCCTCGGGAGCACGAACAGGCTCACCATCGCTGCCCTTGGTTACACGCTCGAACAAACTGCGGGCTGGTGTACTTTCGCGGGTGGAGTCGCCAGCAACGGTAGACGGAGCTGCTTCTTCCACTGCACTAGCATCACCGCTCTGGTCTTCGCTCTGTTCCGCAGCAGGGCTTTCATCAGAATCAGAATCAGTTTCGCTACCATCGACTCCGCTGTTCTTGGCCGAGCTAGCGTCGGACAAATAACCAAAGATGTTGCTTCCTCCCACTGGGGCCGTACCAGCGGGGGCTTGTCCAGCGCCAGCCTTGATGTTGGTGAACACTGAACGAGCCAGACCACCAGCCGAACTGCCAGTGGCAGACTTGGGCGCGAACATGTTCGGCCGGGGAGTAGTGGAAGTTTCCGTGGACTTGTTGGCAATCTTCTCGAAAAGGGTCTTGGTCGCAGAGGGTGTCGATCGCTTGAGGGGTTGGTCTTCTTCGCCAGCAGAGGCCTTGCGCTTGTTCTTACCAGCGGGCTGAGGCGTCGCGATGGGGGCTGGAGCTTCCTGGCCAACCTTGTCGGTAGTTTGACGCTTGCCAAAGCTCTTGGCATCGCTATCGGCTGTGTCCTTGCTCAAGTCGTCATCTGCCTTGCGCTTCTTCGACGGAGCGGCCTTGGAAGGAGTCGCAATTGGTGCTTCCGCTTCATCCTCTTCTGGCTCAGGAAGGCCATGCTCGCGACGCCATCTCTTCAGGACTTCTTTGGAGGGCTTGACGTTTTGGAATTCGTAGAGGCCGTAGCGCAGCAGAATGATGCTTCTGCTCTTCTCGAATTCTTTGGCAAAGTTGATGACGTTAAGCTTCCAATCTTTGCGCGCGAAAATCTCGTTCGCGGCATATTTCAAGCGGCGGAGATCAAGAATGCAGAAGAACTGCCTGCGCTGCTCCTCATCAAGATCGGGGGGGCAGAGATGGGCAAGGAACTGATCGGCATAGATGGATCCCTTGGAGTTCCATTCCTTGGGGACCTTTCGAGCGAGGACTTCGCCGGTAAGCTCGCGCGGCGGCGACGAGATGCGCATGGGGAAAAGGTCCTTGTCTGTTGACTTGGCTGCCATGCCGCGCGGCGCGGCACTAGCTGTTGATTCTCTGTAGACTCGCGATGGCTCGGGGGTGGCGCCGGGGGCAAAGACCCTCTTCATGGTACTCTGTGGCAGGTTCGGCAAGAACGCGGTCGAGGGCGGGCTGGTCGCGACTGCCGATGCCTGGAAGATATTCCGCGCCGTCGAGATGGAGCTCTTGTGGAGTGACGCGGAGGGCATGTCGTTGAAGAATCTGCGCGATGGCGCAGACTGGGGAGTGCCGAGGTGCTTCGACGGCGCCGCCGCCTTAGCAAAGGGCGAAGCGCCATAGGCGCGCTTCGCAAAGGGCAGCGGCGGGCGAGCTCGTGGTGTGCCGTTTGCGGCCGGCGCGGCATCGCCATCGCCGGGTAAGGCGAAGGTGACCATGACGTGAGGGAGGGCCGAGTGCGCGTTGCTGAGTGCGAACCGGACTTTGCAACCTCGCAAATATAAATGACGAAATGTGACGCGCGATGAGCAACTCAGAAGAAAAGAGACGTCGATGGAAAATGCGCGTCGCACGGGTGCGATGTTGAAGGGGTCGCGTTCCTAGTTCGAGTTGCAGAAAAAAAATCACAGAGAACCGGTGCGTGCGTTTGCCCCAGACTTGATGTCCACAGGGGGGAGACAGCGGGTTGCTACAGCACCACAGACTATCAACGTGAAATCAACGGGAGGCCCCTGGATGCAGAAAGAAAAAGAAAGGAACAACTGTTGTGTTACAGAGATCGATGCATGTGGAATCAGCTGGCCCGTGATGAAAGAGAATCCACCGGGGTGCACAAGCGGCTATCTCTTGTGGTCGTTGTGATGGCCCTTCGGCGGCAAAAAAAAAAAACAGGACCAGCCGTTGGGAGGGAGTTGGGCGGGTGGGTGGTGAGAGAAAAAAAAGGAAGGGCAGCCACGGGGGGGCCGTCGACCTTCTAAATCACCTATAAAAAAACGTGAACGGCAGCTTGAAGTGCCCAGTGCGAATCAGCCCAGTGCGAACCGAACAAACGAACACGCAGCAACGCCCGCCCTACAGGACCCACTCTCCACTTCCGCACTTGCAGCCTCAGGCATCAGAACGTGGGGAGACGCTCATCTGACATGTTGCTTTCAACATTGCCGTGTGGTAACTACTACCCTGAAGCTTCAGCTTGGGAGCCTGGAAAGAAAGAGGAATCGAGAGCTGGGCGTAGGTACCGTCAATAATTCGGAGCCATGGTATAAGTCTCAACATCCAGGGTGGCACGTAGATCCAATACGCCATTCTACAGAATCATCGCCTTCGCCTAGTTTATACCGGCTTTCTTAAATGCATTTACCACCTCACTTACAGGTTGGTCATGTCTTGTGATAGAACAAACCATCGCACAACACTAGCGCAACCAGAACTCGATAGGTTGTTGTGTCAATTTCTTTCCTAGTCTGAACTGAATTTAAATAGCAGAATGCGCCCCTAAGCCTATGCATAAGGGCCTCGAAATGGAAAAAGGCGGAAGAAACAAACGCAGAGCAATTCACTCAAACAAAAAGAGTACATGAGCCAGATTACAAACAGTGTGCCCAAAACACCGGCAGCAACTCGTCCTTGCGCTGCAACCACCTAATTACTCCTTCACCATCTTGCGATGCTGCTCCTCGAGGTACTCCTCATCCGAAGCATCGAGGATATCATACTCCTCGTCAGTCATGAAACCGTCATCGGAGCCATCCCACTCCAGGTACGACTTTGTGGTAGGGCTGGCGACGGGACTGGCAACGAGAGAGACCGTATGGGAAGCGTGTTCTCGCTTCGCCTCCTCGTGCACGCTGGCGATGGGGGACTCCGCCTCGAGCTTGGGGAAGACAATGGTGCTGCTGGCTTGTGACTGCTCCATCTTGTCGGTCTCCTGCACCTTCTCCTCCTCATCCTCAACTTCTTCTTCAAGGACCGGAGTGGCGGGAGCGGCCTTGACCGACCGGGCCTGAACCTCACACCACATGCGCTCACCGAATCGGTAACCGTCCTCGGTGCACAGACGCCAGTATGAAATAAATTTGCCGGCGCGTGTAGGAGTGCGCAGGAGCACAGTGAACTGGAATTCTTGGCCTGGGGCAAGCTGCGAGTAGCAGACAGTGGACTGAGACGCCGATACGAGGTCAGAGATACCGGTGGGGTGGGTCGAATCAACGTGGCCCATGTAATCGCCACCAGAGAACTTGACGACGCAGCCAGCAGGCCACGGTACGTTTCCATCGTTGCGGAGTGTCCATGTCTGCTCAAAGACATGGTTCAGACCATAGATGGTGCCATCAGACACGCTCTCACGAACGAAGCAAGCCTTGAGCTGCTCTTCCTGAATAGTTTTCTGAGCTTCCTCCTTAGTCTGAGGAATATCGTCTAACTGAACGAGGGGTTCTTCCGTCTTCACCTCGGGCTTGATGGTCTCCTCGGGCTCCTCGGGTTTCACGTCAACTACGGTCTGCACGGGGTTGACCGAGTTAGTGTTAGTGGAGGGCTGGGAGTGAGTCTCGAATCGATCACCCATCGGCTGCAGCTGTCTGCCGTCCTGGTGCTCTCCAGTAGTCGTAACGCTGACATGGCGGACGGCAGTCTTGAACTTGATCAGAGGGTGCGTCTTGTTGTGATTGTTGGCAGGGCTGGCCTCGCAGTTGGCACAGAAGTCGAGGTCAGGGCAAATGGCACACTTGTAACGTGTTCCAGTGATATAGGAGGGCCAGGCTGCAGAGGACGAGCAGAGGGGGCCGTCGCAGCAGATGCCCATGTGTGTAACTTGCAGAGTATCACCCTCCTCGGAACAGTAGTGAGGCAGGTCGAGAGGCTCATACAGAGCAGCAAAGCGATGGTGAGGATGAATGAAGCTCGCATTCTCAACGCAGTTGCTGCAATAGTCCCAATCAGGGCAGTCGAGACACTTGTGTCGAACACCATGTATGTTCTGGTTGCAGCCGTCGCAGATGGCCAAATGTAAGCAGTTTCTGCCGGGAGCCATACGGGCGATGATGTTGTCGGCCATTTTGGTGCCTGGAACGGCTGGCGCAAAGCCGTGCATAGGATGGTGGCCATGACTATCCGACGAGAAGCAGCTTTCGCAAAGGTCAAAGTCCTCGCACTGCTGGCAGTGAAGGAACTTGAACTCGGCATGTTCTAGCGTCTATTAGTCTCAGAATCAAGGCAGGGTATATGTAGCAGGGGAGACATACGAACGAGGCAAGCGTTGCAGGTGCGTGTGTTTCCGAGGGGAAACGGAAAGTCACTTGTGCCGAGGCCAATCATTGCCGATGGTTCAATTGGTGGGCGAGCAAAGAAGGAAGGCGGTGGAGCAAGATCAACGAAGGCAGGCGATCTAGCCGGACGCGGTACCTCATACGACACAGAGGGGGAAATGTATCTGGAATACAAGGCAGGCTGAATTTTGGGCTCCTCCTTGGCGGCCTTGGGCTTGGGTTTGGGGGAGAGTTTCTCAGTGCTGCTCTTGACGATGGTGCCATCAACAATGGAACGCTTGATCAGCCAGTGAGTGTCGCTCTTGCAAGTAAGGCCGAGATCAATGCAACCCTGGCAGACGTCGTAGTCGCCGTCGTCGCAAGTAGAGCAATGGTAGTGGGCGTCATGGATGGTCCTGCTGCAGCGGTTGCAACAAACGGCGAAGGTGGACGTTGTAGACTCACTCGGAGGCGATGAGGACGTGTCCGGAGAGGTGGAGTTGAGAGATTGGCGGCTCATGAGGCAGCTGAGACGGCTTTCAAAGTCTTTGCGGAGCTCCTCGCGATTGTTGACCATTTTGGCGGCCTTGGCAAGTAGCGTCGGGTCGTACTGCTTTGACATGCTGGGATAAGAGGTGAGCAGAGGTAGACTCGTCTGAGGCTGCGATTCGGGCTGCTGGATCTCTGGCTGGACATCTGGCTTCTTCTCTGACTCAGTAGCCTGGACGGGTTCTGGGATTTGGTCGTTGGAAGAGGGCTTAGGAGCCTGCTCGGGGTCCTCGACCAATGTGACACGGAGCTTAAGCTTGGATTTTGCCTTGGCGGCGCGGTAGAGCTGCTTGTAGACTGATAGATTTGCGGAATCGAGGAGTACAAATGATCCGGCCGAGTCGGAGTATCTCTCAATCATGGCCTTGCGGTCAACGGGAACGTGCAGGAACGTTCGGATCTAGGCAGTGTTAGCAGGGAGGACGATCAGCCAGGCGGCTCGGCTAGAACGCATCCAAGATTCCTGCAAAACGAGCGCAGGATTCACAAACGTAGCCACCAGTCGGCCGGTCGGGGAGAGAAAACGTACATGCTCCTCAAGAACTCTGGGCACCATCTCACGCAGAGGCATCTTGACTCGGCGGGTAGTACCGTCATAGGTCACCTTGACGGTGACCATGGCGTCGGGACCGACATGCGTGGCCGACATAGTTGTGGATGGACTATGTCAAGATGTTGTCAGTTTGATGATGGAGAGAGGATGGAGAGGTGGTGGTGCCGGCGGGTTGGGGTGAGGTGAGGTGAAGTGAGGCGACTAGGCCACAGTGAAGCGGGCCGGCTTGCCACTAAGACGAATGCAGGCGCTGTGGCAGCGTGCGTCAGCGACTGACGTACCTTGAAGCTCCCGACACGGTTCGGCCGGGCAGAAAATCAGAGAGATGGGTGTTTAGAGTTTCAAGGACTTGATCCCACAGCCCTGGGCAGCGTGCTGATGTTGGCGAGGAAGTGATCGATGGATACTGGGATAACAAAACAGAGAGGCGGTGATGAAGAGGAGCGAGGAGATGAAGAGGGGAGAGGGCGCATGAGTTTGGGGGAGAGGCGGAGGCCGAGAAAAGAGGAGCACGGGATCTTTGTACAGGCAGAAGCAAGCCTGCGGTGGTGCAGTGGCCAGGAAAGTCGCAAGGGTCTGTCTGCTACAGGTGGCCAGTGTTTGGGCGATTCAGGGCTCAGCAGGGGAGGGGTTGTCACTGTGAGTTTTTCCGGTGCTTCCATGCTGTTGCCAATGTACATACTTAGGTACCTAGATAGGTATCCTTTCTATTAGTGATACTTGCCGTGATTTTTGAGCAAATTCAGTGGGATTGCGTGTCCTTGATGCTGTTTTACAGGCAACCGAGTCGGCAGTGTGATTGTGATGAGTTGCTTCCACATCGCCACGCCGCCTGCACTGCGCCGCAAACCTTGTGTACAGACAGTGTAGCAGTGCAGTGCAGGCCACGGAAATGGTGAATACAGGCCGCTGTTTTGTCACTACCTCTCCAATGTGAACCCTGGTCTGGCCCGCACTTCCTTCTGTCTCGCCCCAGCCGTCCCGCAAGCCAGGCCAAATCAGGCCGATTGGAGCAGGCAGAGACAAATGATGCGTGCCACCTGAAGCATCAAGCCGAATCAACCAGCTTGCCTGCCAAGCTTGCCTGCAATGTTGTATTTATCAGCCCGCTGTCCCGGATGGCGGATTCCGGAATCTACGGGCTCGTAATTGTCTTTCCAGCTCATTCTCTCGCACGGATGTTCATTCGCCCCCTAGGCAGCTATCAGCACTCGCAATCACGAATCGTGCGGGGGTGGGTATTGTATTTTAGCGTGGCGCACCTTCAACTTTTGAGGTAACCAACTAACCAAGCCAACTTGCACAAGTACCTACAGCTACGACGGAGTAGGTAGGTACTTACCCATGAATAAGGGTTCTGCTTGGTCGAGCGAATCAGCCGCGCCGTATGGGGACTATCCTGGCACTGTACCCGAGTATGTCTCAACCCTTATTTACGGTACCCTGAGCATACTTCCGCCGCCGCCGCCATCACCGACCTGAGAGAGGGAGGGGAACTACAGGAAAAGTCGAGATAGACATATTGATTCAACCACTTATCTGTATGATAATATTCAATCGTCTGAACAGACTAATGATGATGCCGACATCGCGTCCTTTGGTTGGCCAACCTACCCTGCGATACGCTCGAGGAATCCCAAGCAGCAAAACTCAAACTCATCACGTCATCATCTGGATCTAGTAATGGTACTGCTGTCGCTATTGGCCCCGTCCCTGACTAATAAACGAGCAACACACTTTTTGACGCGGTCGGATTCATTAACTCTATCAACGCCTAACTAGTTGGTCTGAACTTTTCCATCTTAGTCTGGTGCGCAAGTTCTCGTGCCATCATGCATGTAACTCATGAGCGCGAGGCACCATGAATGCATAATCTGAGACGTCACTGTGCGTGTACCACTGTGGAAGAAGTGACACACAATACCACATGTTTGTCAAGCTAGCGAGTGCGACTGGGAGGAAAATGAACGCTGATCTGTCCAGTAATAAGTCGGGTTCGCGTCTGAGCCGAGCCGATTCATGCTCATGAAGCCCACAACGGCTCTATTCATACACTTTTAGCATCAAAGCCCAGGCCAGGAGCGATGGAGTTTATTTGTCACATAGCTTTATTATGATGCAAAATGACGGACTGGTTCGGCAGGGGCGAGTTCAACACCGGCGCGCGAGATTTCGAACTTGTATCCGTAAATTCGAGAAAATCCTGCACAGCAAACTTTTACGTGTTGTTCAAATATTTAATTACAGGCATATAAAAAAAGGTTAACAAATTGACGACTTATTCTATTCTGAAAGCTTGTCCTATTCTGACAGCCTTGTCATTCTGCGGCTGATAGCTTCCATCTGGAAACAGGCAGGCCCTTTACATGACACCAATGTCTCATACTGGTGCACGAGTCACGTACGTACACTGGTCGGTGAATACAAAGAAACGTCATCATTGTCGATATTGTCACGTAAATTAAATGCATATCCGTAGTCGTATAGAACTCAAACGCAACCGCGAATGATTTTGATAGCACCCACAACTCCCAAGCCATGTAATCCCCAAAGAACAGCCCCCCTCAGAATACCTCGAAGAAATGCCCATGTATGCGCTCCCTTTAGCCCCAAACCGAAGAAGAATAAGAAATCCAAGGTGAAAAGTAAAAATAGAACAAAGCTTCAAGATGTGTCCGGCCCGCTGCTGCTGCTGCTGCTGCTGCTGCTGCTGCTGCTCCACCGACTCTGAAACTCCCGTCCGACCCTCTCCAGTCTCGCCGCCGCCGTCTGCGCCTCCCGCGCATCCTGCGGACTCTTCGCCACGACCAACCCGACCAACCTCGGCGGCGGCGGCGCCTTTCCCTCCTCGCCCTTGCCGACCGGCCCCTCTTCCGGCGGCGGGTGCATGTACGACTGCAGGACGACGGCGGCGGCGGCGGGCGGCGGGTACTCGACGACGATGCGCTCGACGGCGCCCATGCCGACGCGGTGCGCGGCCGCGCGGCCGGTCAGCGCCGAGGTGGTCAGCGCGGTGAGCGACGCGCGGGCCGAGCGCGAGCGCGAGGAGGTGATGAGCGGGGTGAGGGCGTCGTCGGCGAGGTGCAGCGATAGCGTGGGGTGCTGCGCGGGTAGGTCTGCCATTTTGTAGCTTCGGTGTATATATATGTTTATGTCTTTGTAAATATATAGGGTCAGGTCCGGAGAATGAACAAAGGCAGGATAAAAGTCCGAGACAGGGGGGCAAAGGGAAGATGAAAAGGAGGGCCGAGGGAGTTTATGTGCGCATTGGTATTTGGAGAGGGCGTCACAAAATGGGCTGGTGGCAGCAGCACAAAACGCACGAGGGGGTGGGATTGGGTAACGATAATATAATGTATACTGTGTACGGCGTGGTGGTGTGATGGCGTGCAGTAAATCGGTCAAGGGCTTCTCCGGGTAGATGCGAAATCACAAGATGTCGGAAACGGAACCCATGCGGGGAAGTAGGGGAGGGGGGGGGGGGGCACAAGAATGAGCAAATATATCTGCCAAGGGGAGGGGAGGATGATGACATTACTTTATATCTGTACGCATCGGCATTGCAGATTCGCTCGGGTTAAAAAATCGTGGCGTTCGTTGCTTCTAATAAGTATTAGTTGCATTGTTTTTCCTATTAGCCGCCGCAGGCGTTGCGGGATCAGCGTTGAACCATGATGCGGGGAAGGAAGCCGAAAGGAGGGGGAAAAAGCAAGCAGGAGCCGGAGAGCGAGGTAAGGCTATCAGTATCCGAGAGAGAGAGAGAGAGAGGTGCCCGACAATGTTTTGCGTGCCCACGCTCCGTCATCGTACAGGGCAAAGACGTGTTCCGGAGGTTTGAGTAAAGCTTCTCGTTGTCAACAGATAGATAACCGGGCGGGGGAGGAAGAGCTGGTTAGTTCGTTACTGATTAGTTACTGTGTGGGAGGGGGAGGGGGCTGGGCCGGCTTGGCATGGGAGGGGGTCATCGTGGGATTCGTGAGCCGATGTCGTATCAAAATTGGTAAACTGGGGAAGGTACATAGTTATCAGGGACTGGGTTTTGGGTGGACACGTTCCTTCACTTGGTCTCGCTCGGTTGGGTCAGCCGTGATGGGACGGGGCTGCTAGAGGTAGGATCGTCATGTCGTCTGTGGAGTTGCTGGCTACATCACGAGTTATCTTGCCCGATTGATTTCAATCACGGAAAGTATGCAGAAATCACACATTCAACAGTCACATCCGCAAGACAAGTGAGGAAAAGACGGAGTGCTTTTGGCCCCTAAAACAACAAGGAAGAAATATCCATATCCGTCAAAACACCACCAACACCGCTACCATGAAAAAGTAAAATAAAATAAAAAAGTGTATCAAGGCAAAAGGAAAGACGTCGGGAGACAAGGAGGATACAAGAAGAACAAGGGAGAAGAAAACAAAAGCCGGGCATCCGGCCCTCATCCCGCATCAATGCCAAGTCCATGTCAATCATCCAGACAGAAAGATAGGCCCAGCCTTCGCAGTAACAGAGCAGCCGGCAAATTGCCTTTTTTTTGCACCATCAGGCTCTCTCTTCACTGTTCCTTCCACAAAATGAACCATCAACAGAGAAAAAGCTTACGCAATAAAACACATGGCCATGCCGGGCGTCGTTGCAAGCTCAACGCCAAGCAGTCGGCAGAACAAAGGGGACCAGAGATGAAAAGTCGCAGTAAAGTGCAGAGGGGGCCGTTAAACAGGTAAGGGGAATCCAAGAGCGTCGAATTAGGCGGAGCTGGCCCGCAGCAGAAAGCAGTAAAGTCGCCCGTAGGCTGTATGAAAAATCGGCGGCAAAGCTGGCTAATGTGGTGAGGAAACAAGGAAGAAAAGGTGAAAAGGAAAATCAATGAGACGAGGAAGAGTCGGGGATCGATGACGACCGATAAAGGAGAATGAAGATAGAAATGATAAAAATCAGGAAAGCTCAAGCACGCTGGGTCTGCCCCCTTTGCCAAGTCAAAATGTCAATCAGTTGTTTTGGGTCCATCCAACCTCCGTCAGGGACAGAGCGAAGAAAGGAGACGATGCATCGATGCACGCCCAATGCTATAGTCCAAAAATTCCATGAAACCATGTCAAAAGAACACAATGCCGTAAGACGGAGGATAAGGGAGTATAATTTCTCCGCCAGCTTTTTCACAATCCTACTGTGGGTAGTAAACCATACCCGGGGCGGGTTGAGAGTAGTAGAAGGTATCGGGGCTAGGTGTCATCATTCCGTGCACGCCCATGGAGCTCGTAGGATAGGTCTGCGTCGGTGGGTAAGAGGGGTAGGTGGTCGGTGGCTGCATCTGCGAAGGGTCAAAGTAGTAAACCATGCCGTTGGCCTCCTGTGCAACGAGATTGCTCGATCCGGCAGCGCCCCTCGTCTGGCTTGATTGCTGTTCCATCTGGCCCTGCATCGCGTAGTTGACCATGGGGCTTGGCACATTTGAAGGGTAGCCGCTTGCTTGTCCATTCATACCAGCTCCGGCGTAACCACCCTGGTAATAGTAGCCTTGCTGGCTGGATTGAACAGGCTGGGGCGGGCCTTGATAGTAACCTTGCTGGGGATATGGGCTGCCGTTAAATGGCGCAGCATTTGCAGGTCGCTCCGGAATATGCGATAGCGGCGTACCGGATATACGCTGCGAGTGTGACTGTCGTCTCGAGTGGCCGTCTGGCTGGTAACCACCGCCGACCTGTACCGGAACTTGCTGGTGGAAGGCTTGTTGGAAAGGCTGACCGCTTTGCGGCATACCGGGTGACTCAATATGGGCCACGGAAATGTTCTTCTGGGGCCGAGGTTGATGTATGGGCAGTGCGGGCGATGAGTTGTCCATCGAGCTGCCATCCACTCGGCTGGGTGGCATTTCCTGCATGGGCATGGGCACAGCCATAGGCATTGGCATGGGCATTGGCATTGGCATGGGCATGGGCATGGGCATCGGGGGTCCAAACTGGCTGCCAATGTCTGGCATCATTTCAATTCGAGCAGGAGGGAGACGAACGACAGGCCTGTCTCCTCCATGCGGTGCGCGAGAAACGACAGAACCAGTCGGCGAGAACATAAATTCTCTCTCGTTGACAATAGACGAGCGACGGCTGAGGTTCAGGCTGGGAGAGTACATGCTACCCATGAAGCTGCCACCAAAGTTGCTGGTCCGGCGGGAGAAGCCACCCACGGAGCCAAAACCGGATCTCGGCTTGCCGCGGACACGGTGCTGCTGATTGGGCCGAAGAGCCCTGGGGATGAATTCGAATGATCGGTCCAAAGCGGGATAAATGTATTTGGGGCCCCTATCAGGAAGTGAGATGCGAACTGGTTTATCCCTACGCAGCGGCGGTCGGTGATCCGGGAGCTTGGTGTACTGTTTCATCTGGATGCCGGAGTATACAGTGGGCGTCTCCATGTAGGGGAGGTAGACGCGGAGTTGAACGTTTCCTACGTGCTTTTCCGTGGAGAGAGTTCGGTTGATGGGTGTGTCGCTCTCCTTGCACGTCGGAATGAAGCCGTTGCCGTTGGGCGGACCCTCGTCCATGGATACTTGACGGGATTGCCGGGAGCGTGGCGGGAGAGACATGGCATCGTGCATGTCATGTGGCCAGGGCGAGTTCGTTGTAGGGTCTTGCGGATACATGGGACTATCATAAGCATGGTTAGCATGGGGCGTCTATACGATCAAGCAAGCGATGTGAAGGGGGCACACATACCCAAGACGGCCATAGGTATTGCCGACAAAACCACCACGGCCACCTCGTCCTCGGCCACGACCAAAGGTGCGAAAGGCGCTACCCGAGGGCCCTGGAGCCTGTCTGGAGTCGTGCATGATGAAAGCGCCTCTGTTGGGGACAAAGGCAGGGTCTTGGTCTCGGCGGCGGTTGTAGTCATCATTTTCGTTATTGCGTTGGGCATATTGGCGTTGGGTATTTGCGGCACGACTGGAAGGCTTCATAGCCGAGGCAGAGCTGACAATGACGGGTGCGGATGGAGATCTGGGCGGTGACAGCACAGCATCATTGGCTTGTGCCCGTGTCTGCTGCGGCTCTTTCTGGCTGTCGGCGGGTGGACTCGCGATAGATGCAGCCTGCGCGGCGGCAGGAGCCGGAGGGAGCGTGGATTTGGCGGGGCGCTTTTGGTGTGGCATGACAGATCCATTCGAGGCATGCTGCGCAGGGCCAGGTGTGGGAGATGCCTCTTCGATGTTACTGGTGTCGCTGTCGGCAGCATCATGGTCGTCGGTGGCCATGGTCCCGTCCGTCAGGGAGTCGTCATCTGCGTCGAGACCGTCGGGACGGCATTGATCATCACCCTCGTCCTCGACGCGACGGCGATGGCCAAGTTGAATTCCGCGCCGAGGGGCACGAGCCATGGCTTCGAAGAGCCTACAGCAGCGAGGAGAGAGGAGACGAGCAGCACGTCAGAAGCGCAGTCGAGGCAGGGTATCGCAGAACGATCATGCGGTTCGGTGGGTACAGCAAAGGGGAGCTGTGGGCGAGCGAACGAAGAGAAGAGAAGAAGAAAACAGAAAAGGAAAGAATTAAGAGCGCTGGTGATGGAATCTCAGCGTGATAAAGAGTCGGGGGAGATGGAGGATGCGCAGCAGCTGGCGAGGGACGAAGGTTTGTGTTTGTGGGCGGCAAGTCGCCGGAGTGGTCAACGTCACAGAGGACGAGGGGTGGCGTGTCTGAGTGAGTCGGACAGAGAGAGAGGGAGGCGCGGCGTTGGAGGCGATCCGTAGAGGGAGTGTCCTTGATGAAAGAAGAGGGGAAGGAAAAGAAAAAAAAGGCAGCGGAAGAGAAGAAGAGGATGGTGGGTATGCAAGTAGATGAGGACAAGAAGTTATGGGATGAATCAGGAAGACCAGAAAAAAAGTAGCGGCATCTTTGGGTTGATGGGCAGAGACGTCGAGACGGGAAGAATCATAGGGAGTACTAGATGGATACGGAGAAGATCGATGTAACCACGGCAGTGATGAAGTAACCTTCTTGTACCCTGCTAAGCGTCTGCAGAAGGTGCTGGCGCGTGGGACCAGCCGCTAATAAATCCACGCTATCACAGTTTGGCAGCCGAAGCTACAGTGGATCGGTGGGCAACTAACGCGCCGGAGGAGACAGCTCAGCTAGCAGAAACACCCCAAATGCCATGATTTCTGATAGACGCTGGAGGTTTATCATTGATGTTATACTTTGGAAGCTCCATCACTGTAGAATACATATGAATCTTTTGCAACGGCCCTTGGTACTCTGTTGGCGTTGATAAGGGCATGATACGGAGAAAATGGTTGAGATGCTAGGGGGTACTGTGGTAAAGCTCTGGGTGCGCTACATAGGTAGTGCCTGGGCCTATTCACCTATTTACCAAGCACAAATTCAATGGAACCCTCCCCATGGGCTACGAAACTATGTAGCCTAGCGCTACGGCCGCCTTTTGCAGTGCTCTCGGTCAAGAGGAATGTGAATTGTAAAATGTTGGGCCTTTTGTTATTGAAAATAGGCGAGGGATTTGACGCCGTGATCGCCGTGTTTCACTTTCATTCTAGATACAAATATAGAATCGTTCCATACCCGCAAGCCCGTGCTAAATCTGACCCTGGCCTTGATCTGGTGCTGCGGCTCGTGCCAATGCTCCCGTCCCACGCGTTGTGGCTTGATCTGGGCGTTTAGAGTCAACAAGGGTTATTCGGTCAACGAAAATAGCACATGCTAGTTATTAGTGAGCAGTGACACGAACCAGTCAACGGGTGATAAAGAAATGCCATCCCTCAGTCACTGATAGAAACAGGTCCAAACACTGCATGTCACAGCCCACTCCGCACGTCGCCGCCGTCCAAGGTATGCGACGAGATACGGCGTAAAACAAGCATTTATAAGCATTTATATACGCTTAAAAAAGCAACAGGAAAGCTCCCCTAACCATGGTTTGTTTTGGAGATGCGACGTGTACTTTGACAAGGCATTACGCGTTGCCCAGTTGCGCCAGGTGTACCAGGCAGCAATCGCAAGTAAATACGCTACCTTCCTTTGCCTTAGAGCAGCACCAGCGACAAACCACTCCACCAAGTTCGAAGAGATTCACTAGTTGTTGACGTTGGCTGCCTAGGTAATAACCACGTCGTGGTACTCGACTAGGCAGCTATCGACCAACCTTGCTTTGTGCGGCCAGATGTGAACTGTGCTTCAGGCGTGAGGCCGTTGCCAAGAGACGACACTGTCTACTCGGCACGCCCCCCCCCGGCTTTCCGTCCGATCGACAAGAGCCGTGTTCTTGCCACACATTTAGTAAGCCTGGATCGGGTCGGGGTATATTTGTGGTAGAGAGACGCCGGGCGCGGTACGAGCAAGCTGACACTTGACCAGCAGGAATCTGTGACAAGCCATCGCAACGTCCTGCCTTCGATTACACGCGGCATGCTCTTCCTCTCCCGCCTGTTCCGTTTCACATAGCCTTTGCCGACTTCACGCATCCTACCCCTTTGACCCAGCTGCGCCGGTACGAGGTCCGACACAGCGCGCCGTCTGGTCCCAAGCTGGCACGCGGCGACTTCTACCGGGGCGGACCGAGCGCGTGGATGCTTTTCGGGTCCGCGCCGAGCGCCACTCCGTATAGGATTGTCTGGGAGGTAGGAGGATGTATTTTCCCCAGAGTGACGAGGTTCTCGTCCTGCATGCGTCTTGTCTGCCAGGCGGTGTAGAGGGGCGAACGACTGTTGACGCTGTACTACCTTGTCTCCTGCAAGAGCTAGAGATCGGGAAGATTGATCAATATGCGACTGTGTCTCTGGTGCCACGTGGTAACCCAGCGTCCCGAGATCTGTACGCGGTGATGACTGCGAGCGAGGGTTAACCGTGGCACAGTGACACTCTATTAACATAAGCAGAGAAAATGTTTGCGGCATGCTGATTCTTGGTAGTCGACCTTTGGCTATACTGTAGACACTTATTTCTCTTAACAGATGGACAGTTTGTGTGGAGGTTGTCTATGGCTTAGGACCAAAGGCTATTTTCTGGCAAAAGAGACCTCGACACTGCATCTTTGATACATAACCAGAGAGTATACTCAGGAGTTGCACTATGCGGTGTTTCAAAGCCTGCTCATATGTTCTGAGCTTACTCTTCCGCTTCGCTTCGCTTCGATTCCTGTACAGCGCGCTGGCCTTGCAGTGCAGAATATGCATGCTGCACGTATCCGGAGAAAGTTTGTTCTCCATTGACCCCAGATGGTATTTGATCAAATCGCCGTCTGCAAAACGCGACTAAAGACGCAGGATCGGTTTCTAAAGTATGGGGTGACCAAAAGCAGCTTGTTTTCTACACTGTAGCTTGGGCAGCTATGTACGTCAAGAACAAAGCCGCGCAAGAAAAAAAAGAAGAGGGAAAATGCATAGAAAAGTATCCAAAAAGGACAAAAAGGAGTGAAATCTTAACAACCACAAAGCTAGCGGATTATGTCTCTCTGTGCTTGATTATAGTGAGGTAGCTTATCAGGTTCTCAGAAGCGTAGTTGTATGTACGTAAATACATACATACATACATATGTATGTATGTAAGCCTCACCTTGTGCTGCCCACATCGCAGACTCCAGAAAAAAACTAAACCAAACCAAACCATAATTCTTCAATCACAGCAAACACCACGCGCGACAAATAATGCAGAGACAATAATCCGTTATTATTTATTAGACTTGACGTTGTCCAACAGCAAACCGCAACCATGGTCCGGAAGCAACCAAACACGAAACAAAAGAAGCCCGCGACCCGAGCTTCGGCCTCAGCATCATCACCAAACAATCCTCTCCCCACGCCGTCCACCACCGACGACGCGCCGCCGCAGCTCAGCATCCCGCGCCAGCAGCGGCTCCTCGACCTCTTCGCCGCCGCCTTCGCCCCCGCGCTCGCCGCGCCGTCCCTCCCCGCCGAGCTGCAGGCCATCAAGCAGGCGCTGTACCTCCGCGACTTTGCCGCCGCCTTTGGCCGCCCCGACCGGCTCGCCGCGTACGCCGCGCGCTGGAGCCCCACGCGCGCCCTCTGCTACGCGGGGGTCTTCCGGAGCTACCTGCCTGCGGCGGCGGCGGCGGCGGCGGGGGGCAGGACCAGGATGATCTGCGTCGGCGGGTGCGCGGCCGAGCACGTTGCCTTCGCCAGCTACCTGGAAGGGGCGGGGGGGGACCTGACGCTGGTGGACGCAGCGCCGTGGGGAGAGGTCGCGGAGAGGTTGCAGGAGGTGATTGCCGCGCCGCCGCCGCTGTCGAGCTACGCCTCGGCCGCGGCGCGGGCGGCGAACGGCCCGTTGGTGGAAGCGGGCCGTCTGCGGCCGCGCGTGCTGCAGCGGGATGCGCTGCGGATCACGGACGCCGAGTGGGCGGAACTGCTCCTGGCGCCGGCCGGCGACGGGGCGCAGGTGGTGGTCACGCTGCTGTTCACGCTCAACGAGCTGTACACGAGCGGCGGCGTCGCGGCCACTACCCGGTTCCTCGCCGCGCTCGGCGCCGCGCTGCCGGACGCCGCGCTGCTGCTGGTCGTCGACAGCCCGGGGAGCTACTCCGAGGCGGCGGTCGGCAAGGACAGCAAGCGATACCCGATGCAGTGGCTGCTGCACCACACGCTCACCGAGCAGCAGGCCGGTGCCGCGACGGCGTGGCGGTGGACACGGCTCGAGTCGCATGATTCTCTCTGGTTCCGCCTCTCGGATCAGTTGACGTACCCGATCCAGCTGGAGAATATGCGCTACCAGTTACATCTGTATAGGATAGACAAGACACCATCGACATGATTCACGACCTCCTCATGATGATGGGAAATAAAAAAGCTACTTGATTAATGCTGCTTCTCGAGGTATGCAGGCTTCCTTCTTCTATTCTATGCCCAGACCAGCTTTTTGATAGAGTGTCCGAGCTGCTCAAGTAACCCGGTGTCTCGCTTGGCAGCGTCGAGAGAAATAATGTCCCCCTTCTCTACGATGCTCTTTGGCTCTTCCCCCTCCTTTCGGACCTGTCTATCCAGAACTTGCCTTTCGATGTCGGAGCAAATCGTCACAATCTGCTGAATCTCTGCTTGCTTCGGACCAGGCCGCGTTGCCGCTGTTGACGAGTCTGTATATGTAGCTTTAAAGGCAAACTGCCTCACCACGGGCCCTTTAGGACGCGGAGAGAAGAAGCTAACTAGCCCAGACTGCTTTTGCAAGCTGCTATCTGCCGCACTGGCGGCAGGTGTGACGACCAAGTCTTGTTGCGAGGACATGGTTCGAGTATTCGTCCGCTTGACGTCGCTTTTTCCTGGCTGGTAGGACAGCACGAATCCAACGTTTCGCAGCTCATCCATTTGGGCTGGCGATACTGTAGACGAAATATACGTGCCGAATCTGATACTGGTTACGTTGGCCAAATTTATTCGCTCGAATGACGACACTTTGTCGAGATCCCAGTCAAACCGGCACAGATATAACGCGGCATCGGTCAATAGCAGTACCACTTCTTCCATCGGGAACGACTTCACCACATCTGCAGCGTTGGGGCTGATAAGTACCCAACCTCCGTGAACTTCTTCCTCTGCATTTGCAATCACTCGTTTCTGGCAGAGTTCGATTGCACGATTTCGCATCCTCGTGACAGACACGGCAGGATCCTTGGTCATCATGTCGGCTTCAAATTCGTCAAATACGTTGCTGGTAACGTTTCCTAGGAGGAAATCAATGGCTGCTTGACTAAAGTAGTCGTTTACCATGCTTTTGTCTGTTAGTTTAATTCCAAGTAGCGGATCGCGCAACCTACCCGGAATACAAGCGTGCAAGCGATAGACCGGCGTCGTTCAAAGCGCCCATGTAATTGCGCTTTCGGGTGCGAGTATAGTCACCCTTCATAGCAGCAGTCGAGGCATACTGATTGGAAACCGCGTCGCCATTATCTGCCCAGAGCGTATTGAACCACATTGTCTCCTGGTCCAGTTGCGCGCTCATATCGATCCCTTCCGCTTTCAATTGGACTTCGAGCATATGCTTGGCAAAGGAGCTCTGACAGACGTTGGTTCGGTCCAAGCAATCCATGCAGTTGGTGCGAAAAGTGCCGCTTTGGGAGGATGTTACGTTGCCAGCATTTAGAACGGTGCTGCCCATTTCCTCCAGCTTGTCCTTGAGTAAAAGCAGCAAGTCGCTGACATTCTCAAACTTCATCCCGCGACATGCATGATGAAAATCGAACCACTCAAATGGCACAAGCCCGCAGCTTCCTTCCTCGTTCAGTCGCTCCACGTTTTTCTTGTACGCATCACCGATCGATTTCTCGACACCTTGTTTTTCAACTAGGTTCACTATCTGCACCAGCCCATAGTTTCTCGCCAGGCTCTCAAAGTGCAGCTTCAGCGCTTTATAGTTTTCGTCTGCTGAATGCTGCTGAACGGGTACTGGTTTCAACGCATACGCGGTCTGTGTCCAGAAGAGTGGGATGCTCCCTCGAATTTGTAGAAACGAGTATGTCGGAAACGCCGTATCCCAACTGCAGCGTGACAAAATTTGCTCTGTCTCAACCATGTTGGCTACGAAACCATTCTCGTCGATACCACGACGCAAGTAGCGCAGGCCTGCACGCTTTGTCGATCGACGTGATATGAGCGTTACAAAGTATTTGCTCTCAGAGTCTCGAAGCTCTAGAGAGTTTCGAGAGCTGGCAGATGCGGTCTGACTTGCTGGCGGTTCTTTCGGTGCGAGATTGCTTAGCTCAACAGACTCCATCTTGGGCTCATCGACTTGGGGTGGACTGCGGTCTGCAATGAATGTCTTTTGTCCAACAAAGCCCTGCATGAGCGGGAGAACAAGTTCGTCTTGACCGGCCTCGATAAGCGCGTTTATCATGTGCTTGTTCCAAAAGAATACTTCATCTGCTTGGGTATGTATCGGAACGTCGGCCTGTGTAGCGGGGATTTTGTTGGATAGTCGCCCTGTGATATCCATGTCGTATGAAAAGTAAAAGCTTTGCGATTTGGCAAAGAGGAGGTACATCGCTCTGAGAAGCTTCGGAAGCAAAGTGGTAGCGGGCCGCTGAGGATCCTCGTCGTCTACTGGGACCTTCCTCGGTTCGCCAGCTGTTTCCGGCAACGTGAGATTGTTTGCGGCATCGCTGAGGCCTAGGGATCGTCTTTTATCCACCGTCCAGCCCTTACCACTGAACCAGCGTTGTGCGAACCTGCCGTAGCTGCCCTTTCGACGGATGACGTCCTCGGCGATGCTGCTGCGCGATGACTTTAGATCGTGATCACCATTATCGCTTGCAGCATCATCTACCTCGTCAGCCGAAGAAGCCGAGGGTAGTTCAACATACTCGTCACTACTCTCGGCATCTTGATCTGCGACAGAGGGCCGGTCGTCAAGCCATCTCACGGTTCGACGAATCGAGGCAACTGCATCAGGTTGTGAGGTGCAAGGAGTGACTGCAACCCCGGTAACAACATATATAGGAAAGCCAAAAATCTGTGCGACTTGCTTCCTCTTGGTAATTGTGACAAGGTAACTGAGCTTTGATACCGTGATGAGACCTAGGATGGTCAGGGCTGTATTTTGGGCTGGAATGCTTGGGGGCTCACCTATCACGCCGAAGGCTTCAAAAGAAGAGTCTGCGGCTGATATATCGGGGATATGCTCTCTAGACACAGCCGATATAGAGGCATCAGCATATTTTATTTGCACGGGCTTAAAGGGTCGCTGGCCTTTGGTGGAAAGTGGCTGGATGATTAGGCCCTCTACGGCGGCGCAGATGATGACCTTGCGCGCGAGACCAGGCATGATGAGGGTGCGAGCTGGGTCGCACCTGAAGATTGACAGAGCAGGCCAATAGAGAAATAAAGGTATTAGGCCACTGAAGAATGTGTTTGAGGCGAAATTGAATGGTAGAGATGCGGTTGCAATACTAAAATGTCCATGACATATGGTGGGGGGTAATTATTGTTGGCCTCGGCGTCCGACGTGACTGCGGTCTGGCGTGTGGAGACGTCATGGTCGACGCCATGTTAGTGACGTTAAAGTAGTTACGATGCGACCTGCAGGTTGAACGTTGCCGAGGCGCTGTGGATGGTTTCTGATGCATGATGCAGGTGCAGTGGCTGCCAAGGTATTGTTTTTGTCGGGTTTCGAGTCCAGCTTATCGACGGCACAGCCCCTGAGGTTGATGTGAAGCAGTGGTACTGTAGCACAGCAGGTAGCGCGCAGCCTGACATGCCGGGCAGTTGATAATAAAGGACTGTCTTGGGGATTCTCAATTCGTTGAAACGGTAAACATTATTTGGCTGTGCTGTATTCGTGGGTGTGAAAGGTACCTATGTAGGTAGGTTCTTGTCAATGTTGTAGCCAGCAAACGCTGTCCGCCGCCCAAAGCCTACCGCGAGCGCTGCCTGCTGCTGTGCATCAGCAGTGTCCCAGCCTGTACTCCATAGCCAGGATACAATGAGGCAGCCCATATCAAAGCTGCCAGCCGCCAGATTGGTGACACCAATTAAGACAACTTTAGCAGTATTAGCGGCCTTTTTTCCGTCGCACGGTCAGGCAATTCAGGGCCTCAAGGACAGAGTGGTTCTGCTTAGCTGCAACGGACCCAGCCAATGGGCCACGCTCGTGCGGAGCGGGTAATTGATGTTGCGGGGCGGATTGTTATGTAAGGTGGTTACTCCTGCCACAGGTCCAGCAAAACCTGCCGCCAGCTGCTTCGGTCGCCAGGGAACGTCACCTTGATCAACCACCACACGCACCATTAATCGCGACATCGACAGCTCATCGCCCCGAGATCCTTGCTGCTGAGCCCATCTCGAACTCGACCGACCCAAGCCTCGAATTCGCCCTCAAAGTACTCTCTTTTGTCCAATAGTTAGAACAGCCGCCGCCATGTCTTCCGGTGCTAGTGAGCTTTGGTACGTCACCGTTTGCCGCCTTTGAGGGGGGAGGAGTGTGTCCTTGAAGCTCCCCTGGCATTGTTTCGAGCTTTTGCCATCACCGCAACCCCGCGAAACCTGCTGCAAAGGTTTTTAGTGCTGTTCTTCATAGCATGTAAAGCTAACTGATGCCGATTCGCAGCCCCGTTTATGCGGTTCGTACCTCCACGCCCTGGTCCCGGCTTCGAGCGACTTCCCGTCCATTGCCGGCCGACCGCCCAACATGCATCGCATGCATCGCCAGCTTGCGATATGTTTGAAAGCTGTACTAACAAAAATCACAGCCCTTCTTTGGCGCCATGGGTTGCACCTGTGCGATTGTCTTCACCTGCCTGGGTGCCTCCTACGGTACCGCCAAGTCCGGTGTTGGTATCGCCGCCATGGGTGTCCTCCGTCCTGACCTTATCGTCAAGAGTGCGCAAAATTTCCGATCCATATCTATCAATTGTTGCGCCAGAAACTGACACAAGCTTTAGACATTGTTCCCGTTATTATGGCTGGTATCATTGGTATCTACGGTCTAGTAGTTTCTGTCCTTATTTCCGATGGCCTGACACAGAAGCTCCCTCTCTACACCGGTTTCATCCAGTTCGGTGCTGGTCTTTCTGTTGGTCTTGCTGGTCTCGCTGCTGGTTTCGCCATCGGTATCGTCGGTGATGCTGGTGTCCGCGGTACCGCTCAGCAGCCCCGTCTCTTTGTTGGCATGATTCTTATTCTCATTTTCGCTGAAGTTCTCGGTAAGCAACTACAAGCACGGCGTTATGCGACAACTCTAACAGCAGAAACAGGTCTATACGGTCTCATTGTTGCCCTTCTCATGAACTCCAAGGCGAACACCGACGTCAGCTGTTAAATCATGACGGAAGGGACGGGTCGGAAGCTTGACAATTCGACTGCCACCAAAAGCCCCGACCCCATTCCGCAATGTGACAATAGACAATGTTGGAGCGCTCAGTCCTGATTCTCAATTCCGCCAGCCTAATGTGATGGAAAAGAGATCAATGCGTGTCGGCTGAGAATGGATTTTTGCGCGAGAATAGGTATTAAGGAGACGACACGTCGTACATGTACACTAGCGGCAGGTAGAGTTTGAATTGGCCTTGGGTGTTTCTCGTTATAGACCGTAACTGTATGGAGAAGATCTATTCTAGGCTGAAAAGATGCATTTGTTAATCTGTCAATTGTATTGCCGCAGAAGCCTGGCAGTCTCGCCGTATGCACGGGGCCTGCAGGATTGTAGGAATGAGAGGAAACTCTGTGCAAAACGTGATGACCTGCGTTCTGATGACTGTTATCTCTATTGCAGCTGCTTGACTCAGCGTGTTTTATCACACAGATTACATCAGGCAGATCCTTGTTACCAGCACCCGAGGGCACCTCACTTTACCCGGGCGACGGAAACCTTTGGAAGGCCAACCAACCAAGGAATTGAATAATCATTGAAGAATGAGAATTAAAGAATCCATTAAAAAACTTGGCTATGTTTCGTGTCAACTTTACTTCGTGCTCCCCTGGCCCCTTTTGAACCTTCATCTTGGCCACGTAGATAATCCTCATCCCGAAATCATGAAACCGAAAAAGTTAAAAAAAAAAAGAAAAAAAAAAGGTAAAAGTTGAAATGACACCCCTTCACATTGATTCCCCCCACCCATCATTAAAAGCATGTGTAGTATGGTGATTTTTGCGTGCATCATATTTACAATGAACCAAGTCCAGAAATTTAGTTGGTCGGGCTCCAACGAAAATGGCGTCTGGTAGGGTTAAGCCGCTCTGAAAGAGAGAAAAAAAAGGCGAGCAAGCTTCGACGGAAATTGTAGAGGAGCGATAGCAAATATTGCTTTGCGGAGAGGTCTTTAAAAGACGTACTATTATGTGTGTTAGAGATCTTCGTAGAAAGAGAGGGGGATAGAGACTTACGGGGATAAAGAGATATGGGACCCTTCTCTCGTACTCGAGCCAAGCTTCGCCGTACTTTTGACGGCAGCGGTGAATGTCGCGGGAGGCGCGGTGGGCAATCATGCAGAGGAAGAAGACGGGGTAGAACCAGGGAAAGGGGCTGTTGAAGCCGGTGATGAGGCCCCAGGACATGGAAAACCAAATGTCGGCCGTGTAGTGAATTTTCCGAGCCATGCCGTACCAGCCGTCGATGAGGATGGTACCTTCGGGGCTCCGTATGACCTTGGGGTTTTCGAGGGTCTGCCAGGGGACCTGGGGGAAGGTGTTGCGGGCGACGAGCTTGCCACGCTCCTTAGCGCGGAAGCGGTTCTTCTGCGAGTTGCAGCTATCCCAGACCCAGTACCAGAAGAGGTAGGCGGCGTAGAAGAGGGCGAGGGCGGCGCGGTTCCAGCGGTACTCGGCCGGGTCGTGGTTGGCGAGGTAGATGGTGCAGTGGCAGTAGGAGAGAGGAACGCCGGCGAGGTTCCAGAAGATGAGCATGAAGCCCCATTTCTCGTAATACATGTCCCAGGTGGTGATGATGAGCTCCTCGCCCTTGGCGCAGGCGTTGGCGTAGAGGTAGTGGGCCATGACGAGGAAGGCGACCTCGGGCGAGACGTAGCCGCACTGCTCGTACTGGCGGGCGGCGGCGCCGAGGCTGAGGATGAGCAGGATGTACCAGGGCATGCGGACCTCGAAGAACATCTTGAAGTCGAGGATACCGAACATGCGGGGGTTGAGCTCGGCGCCCATGAAGAAGTCATAGATGGGGTAGCCGGTCATGCGGTGCTGCTTGCCACGGTAGAGAGCGGAAAAGTAGGCGACGAAGGCGACGATGAAGCCGCTGAGGATAGCGACGGACAGCAGCGGGCCAAACTCGTCAATGGCGGTATAGATGGGCCAGATGCCGGTGACGTGCAGGACGGCGAGGACGGCGAAGGTGAAGTAGAAGCTGGCGTAGGCGTTGCAAAAGTAGGGCAGCTGCTTGCCACCAAGGAAGGGCAGCGGCTTGCCATACCCCCAGACGCCGGGGAGCAAGCAGTAGCAGGCTCCCTCGAAGACGAGGTACGACCAGTACCAGATCCAGGCGCGGGCGTGAGGGAAGGCGCCCGTGTAGACGAGGCCGACGAGGTGGCGGCCAAAGTCGGCCCAGCTCATGCCGGGTTCGCGCGACGGGAACTTGCCGTCATAGTAGGTGGCGCCCACCCACATGTACCACATGAGGACGGGGAAGAAGAGCATCATAGACAGGGTGCCGACAGAGCCGCCGAACTCGAATTCGCCCGAGTAGTCGATGCGGGGGTCCTGGCCGGGCTTCCAGCCGTCAACGACGCTAACCTTGACGTCTGTCGTGGCATCGGGTGCCGTCGACTCGGCGCCGCCGTTAGCGGGCTTGGTCTTGCCGTTTGCCATGGTGCTGCTAGACTTGGCGGGCGTGGTCTCTTTAGGTTCGACGGAGTCTTGCACCGGCTCGTCGTCGTCGTTGGCGTCGTCGCTGGCGTCTTCAGACTTGGCAACGGCGCGGCGGCGGACGGAGCGAGTGCGTGCGGTTGACTTGACGGGAGATGCCGGGGCGGGTGATTGATTTTCGGCGTCCGATGTCTCCGGCGGGAACGAAGTTTGGCGTCGTGAAGAGCGTGTCGTCTTCGCAGCGGTCGTCTCTATCATGCCATCGAAGAGCTCCTTTTTCCTGCAGATGTGTGTGTCAGACAAGCAATCGTGTCGCACCGCAGAACTCGGGCGGAGGGAGTGACAAGGCAAAGGGAAAGCAAAGAGAGAATGAAGAAGCGCAAGAGAAGGAGGAGGAATGGCAAGAACGTACCGTGGTGTTGCTCGTAGGGAATAGCGTCCTGACATGATGAACAGGAAGGGGAAGAGACGTCTTTTATGATGGGACGCGAGAAAAGTGTGAAGCAAAAAGGGAAAGGACAAAAAAACCGGACCAATTGACGGAAGCCCCGAGCGATCCGTGGGATGCGGACTGCGAGATGCGCCACGGAGAAGCGAGAGGTGTGGGCAGAGGAGAAGAGAAAGAAGAAAAAAATAAAGAGAGGTTGCCCACAGCTTTTTGCGCAGGCCAAGAGATGAGATTGAGAAGAGCGCGCGATGCGGATACGCGAACAAGGGGTTTTGGATGTGAGGGAAGACATGTTATGTCATTGGCTGAGGAGGAGGTGAAAGGTGGGCATTCCAGGGGGGGATTTACATCGGTTGGGTGCCGCTGTTGATGGTGTACTTGGTGCGAATGACCAATAGTGCAGTGTTGATTTTTTGGAAAAGGGGGGTTTTTTTTTTTCGTCAACATCTTTTGCTATATCTTTGTATATTCTCTGACATGTTGCTGTACTACTTGGACAAGTTCCAAGCCGATGGGATTCTGAGTGCAGCCGTGCTTCTACAGTGGACTGGTGCCTGCGTTTTAGTGCGTGAACTTGCCATTCAGCACCTCGCTGCAGCGCCCACGGAACCCGAGAGTCCGTTCGTTGACAACGACCGTGGGGGGTCGTCAGGGGTCAGCCCGCCAGGTACCGATGCCACGGAGATTTGGCTGACCAGGTACATTATCCGAGCGGATACGAGGACGACCGGTAACCGTTGACAGTTCAATGATATCATGCATACATGTATGATGCCTCAATTGATGGCTCAGAATGTGAAATATATAACTGTAAATAATGTACTGAAATTTTAATGATGGAATGCCGACACGTGTCAACGTACACATACAAATATGAAAATAGGAATCAAGAATCACACGATATTCACACACAAATTACCTCCCAACCCATCAACCCCACACCAGCATTTTCCTTTTCCCTTCCAACCCAACCCTTACTACGTTAGTACTCGTAACGGAACGTCGGGTTCTCCTTGTCCGTCATCCGCGCCCACGCCTCCTTTTCCATGAACTGGTCCTCTGTCTGGCGCGCGCGGCTCGCGCGGCGCTTGTTCGCCCACACGTAGTACCCGAACAGCGCGACCGTCACGAGCGCGCTGCCGGCCTGCGTGAAGACGAGCGCGAGCTTCGCCGGGCGGTAGTCCGGCGCGTCGCGCGCCTGGAACGTCTGCGGGCCGATAATATTGCCGATGGAAAACGCCGCGCTGATCGCCGCCACCGAGTACGCGCGCTTCGTCGCGCCCGCGACGTTGGCCATTAGCCAGTTGTACTGCATCGGCATCGGCGCCACCACGGCGTTGACCAGGTACACGCCGGCCAGCAGCCCCGCGTGGTTGCTCTTGGGCAGGAAGGACATCAGCGCGCCGCCGAGGATGGCCGGCAGGATGCACGCGAGGATCCACATCCAGCGGTGCGAGTTGCGGCGCACGCCGTAGCCGATCATCAGGATGAAGAAGATGGACACGGCGCCCGAGGGCGTGTTCATGAGCGCCGCGTGCTGCGAGTTCTGCGCGGGCGTCTTCTTGTTGTCGTGCGTGATCTGCCCGACGAGCATGACCGAGTAGGTGGTGATGACGCCGCTGGACACGGAGAAGAGCACCGTGATCAAAATCTGCAGCCAGATCTGCACGTCCAGCAACCCCTCGAGCAGTTCGGCGAGGCGGAAGCGGCTGTTGCGGATGCCCGTCTGGTTGACGCTGACGTGGCGCAGCAGGGCGACCTTTTCGGCGGCGGACATCCAGCGCGCCTGCATGGGCGTGTCCGGGATGAAGGCGACGACGGCGAGGCCGATGAGGACGGTGACGCAGCCGAGGACGACGAACATGACGCGCCAGCCGGCGAGGGCGGCGGTCGGGCCGACGTGCTGGAAGGCGTAGGAGAGCACGCCGCCGATGATCTGGCCGAAGCCGAGGCCGAGGTACCAGAAGGAGAAGCGCGGCGCCTGCTCGGACTTGGTGTACCATTGGCTGCTGATGAGGGCGAGCGAGGGCGCGATGGTGGCCTCGAAGATGCCGAGGAAGATGCGCGAGGCGAGGATGCTAGGGTAGTTGTGGGCGGCGGCGCCGCAGGCGGTGGCGACGCCCCAGAGGGTGACGTTGAGACCGAGCCATTTGGCGGCCGGGACCTTTTGCAGGAGGTAGACTATGGTGTGTGAATATTGTGGTGGTGGTGGTGGTGGTGATGGTGATGGGTAAGAAGCTTACTGTTGGGAATCTCAAAGCAGAGCAGACCGACAAAGAGAAAGGTGGCGACGTTGGAGAAGCGGTTGCCGGTGAGGTCCAGGTCCTTTTTGATGCCCATGACAGCAGCATACTGAGAAACGTCAAATTAGAGCAAGTACTTGGTAGCTACATGGTCAAGTCAGTTGTCGGCGTGGAGACTCACGTTGTAGATGACCTTGTCGAGGAACTGCATCGTGTAGCAGCCAAACATGATGGGCACGATGCGCCAATCGATGCGTCGGCGCAGTTTCTTCAGGTCAACGGCGTCGACGCCGGGCACGTCGCGGTGCTCGTCGAGGAACAGCCAGGCGGCGTCGACCTCGGTGGAGGTGACGGACGAGGCCTTGCCGGAGGCCGGGGCGGCAGCGGGGACGGCGGCATTATCGCTGGTGGAAGGTGAAGAGGAGCTGGCGAGGCGCTCATTGACCTCGAAGCTCTTTTCCTCCGACATGGTGGGTGGTGATGTTGTGTGTTACCGGCTTATGTGTGGTTGCTGGGTGGTGTGGTATGTGCGTGTATGTCTCGGATGCTGGCTGCACTTCACCGGGAGGTGCAAACGACAGGGGGGAGGAAGCGTGTTTACGTAGTAAGAAAAATGGCAAAAGAGGGAGAAATAAAATAAAAAGGGATATGCTGATGGAGGGCTCAAAGGCCGGGAGTCCTGTCAGTCTCACTCTGTTTTGTCGTGTGGCCCCGTGGACTCTTCGTGTTACCAATTGGGACTCAAGGCGGAAATAAAAAATTCGCTTCCCGAAAAAACGAAAAGACGATGAAAGAAGAAGACAAGATGGAATACTAGCTGGAGAAGAAGGCCTGCGTCTCCTTTTTGTCTGGGATGAGATTTTATTCCCCTAGTACGTGGTCTGTTTTTGCGGTCCGCGGGTTTTAGCAGGAGGAACCTTTTTAGCAAGCCATCAAGTCTGATCAATTCCGGTCAAGCGGCGGAGGACCACGCGGCGGGCTGCATTTATTGATGCAAGGGTACGGATGTGCATTGGGAAGCAGGCAAGCTCGAGGCTCGTCAAAAGGAAAAAGATGGGGGATGGGCATCGACAAGAACCGGCTGGCCCTCTCTTCCTCCACCATCGAGTTATCTCATCCGCCGGGGGCCCCCCTTTGGATATCTGGATACCGACGGCGCCGTAAAATAGTGGGCGGTAGAGGAGGAAGTTGGTGAAATGATTGAGACTAGGACGTTAGCACCAGCGTAAACTAGCCTGAATACTGATAATTTCCCGTTCGTTGGAGGAGAGAGAAAGAGGAAGGGTGGGTTGCGTCGCATAATAGCGGAGGAGAGGCAGGCAAAGCCAGCAAAGAGGAAGCCGGGAAGTGGTAGGGATCATCCGTAGAAAGCGGGCCGCTGGAAGAACCCAGTGGCGTTCCTTTTACGGCGTAGGGCCAAGTTGTTTGCTCTTCTTACCAGACTGCCAACGGGGGGAGGGGGGGGGATGCATTGAAGTTACAACTCACCATCGACAGTGGACTGACAGTGGTGCCCTCATTTCCACGCGGCCGTCGCCCGTTGGCGGTGGGACTCTGGACTTTTGACCATGCAGTGCAATGCAGTGAAATGCAGGCCATGCAGTGCAATGCAGGCCATGCATCGGCGGCGGGCGTCCGGCGGCCTTGCCACGTTGTTGTTCATGTCGTCGTTGCGTGCATCGACAACCAGAGACACTTCCTGCTGGACGGCGTATTACTGCGACATCTCGAGGCCACCGTTTCCGAATTGTTTGCACGTCTCGGGCACTTCATGGCTCATGTCCCTACCGACAATCTCCGCCTATTTCTCCGTCACGGGCCCGGAGTTGAGCTGGCCTCGTCTTTGCCAAGACCACCGAGGCCGGTCCACCCAGCCTGGTGCGAATGAATTATACCTGCCACGCTCCCGAGTATATAACTACAGGATCATATTATTACTAGCTAATTAATATCCTTGATACTCCGTAGTTAGGGGAAAGAAACTTTTGGGCTTGCCTGGCAACAACAAGACAGTGTACGTGCGCCACCGAGCCTGCAATGTCACGTAACGTTAATAACGAGGGCGCCGTAATCATTAGACATGTCCTGCGCCATCGTCTCATGTGAGAAGAGGCCCCGGGTCGATAACTCAATCTACAGGGCCGTTGAATTGATGAGCCCCGTTCTCGTCGACCCGTTTGAACCCTGTGTGAGGCGTTTTATTTTCCATCTTGTCATCCGCCACAGTGCGCAGCTTTTACGTACCATGAGGGAATAATCAGTGGACGAGGCAAGGACGCCATGGCTACATAGCTAATCTTAGGCCTAGTTAGCGCAGAACGAGAGAAGAAAAAAGAAGAAAACTTCATCGTCGGTTGAAAGACTATTGATTCTTAACTGGATGGGTTTTTTTTTTTTTTTTTTTTTTTTTTTTTTTTTTTTTTTTGCCCAAAGCAATAGTTGGATTTGGCGATGCGCCGGGTGCAGCGAAACAATTGGTCTCTGTCTGGACTGAACTCGGGGCTTTTTGTTTGTTAGTGAGTTGCTTTGGCCCCGTAGGGTTGCCCTTCAAGCCTCCATAGTTGCGCCAAGCGGCGGGCATCCAGCACATCCCATCCACCATCCCATCCACAAGAGATCGATCTATACGCCGCCGCCCTCGCCTTGGTTTTTTGGGGGCATAAAATGGGTAACGCTCGGCAGGAGAGGAGCCAAGGAGGGATGCTGCGACAAGCCATGCCAATGCCGCCCGTCATCCGCGGCCGATGCGACACGCACGTCAAGCGATGCAACAAGCACACCACGCATGCATACATGCGTAACGTACGTCAACACACCATGGAGCAAAGAGAAGAAAAGAAGGGAAAATGTCCCAGGGGGCGTGGTCTTGCGGCTGATTTGCTGAAGATGTGATCGACACGAAAAGCCCACACAATTTTTTTTGCCTGCCTTTTTTGCACAACTCACTTCACCTCACGGCGAACCAGTGAGTTCCCTGGGGGGGCTCTTTTGTGGGCGAAATGGCGGACCCCGAGTGGCGGCGGAGCTACCGATGCTCACTAACTACGACATACATAACATACTAAGGTCAGGTAATAGTGTCATAGTAATAGCTAGTTAATCAGTACTAATACGTGGTCCCAGCTTCTTCCTCGGTCGCGCCTTGGATTTCTCCTTGTTTTTCTCCGACTCTGACGCTCTGTTGATTTCAGTTTCTCCGTCGTGTTTGTTAGTGTCTTGTCCATCTCCAAGCACATGCATCCATACACTGGGTACCTCCGACTTGGCCCGGACTTGCCAGGACAACATCTCGGCCGATAGCAACGCCCCCCGTCACCGTCATCGCTTTGCCTCCTTAATTTTGCCAGCTGAAAAAGGACACGAAAAAAAAAATACATGGTCAAGAAGAACCCTGCCACGCGCCTTTTTCTTCGTTCGCAGCTGCTTCTAGCGTCCGCTCGGAGATGGTGCTTCTACCTATGTACCTACCTTCAGTCTAACCACCAACTTCAACCGACGCCGCCATGCTGACGCTATATACGTACTTTGTCCCTGTCTCTCTCAGCTTCTGTCTCTGTTAGTCTTTGTCTTTCTCTCTGCTCCTCAGACCTGCCCTTATCTCTCGCCATAAACAACCTGTGGCAAACCAAGTTTCGGCACTGCAAAGTAACCCAAGTAACCCTCCCGCAGTCTTCCCTATTTGCCTCACCTCTGTCTCTCCCAAGTTCCCTCTCCCAACTAGTCCCCCCCTTCTCTCACCACGCAACCCCGGCTGCTGACAACCCGCTCTCCTACGCCACGGCCTTGACCGAGACTGGTTAATAAATCACCGTTGGTCCTCACACCCTGTCACAACACCTGCCCAAGGGACCGGCCTCCAGTTGGTCCATCTTCCTCTTGCCGTGGAGAAACTTGACCTCACTCTCCGTCCCAGCCAAACCAGCCTAGGGCTAGGTACGGACCAATGTGCTGGTAAGCCCATCTGGTGGCTTCTTCTTCTTCTTCGTCACGTACTCCGTACTTCGTAGAGAAGCTACGTAACTAGCTTCCTGTGTAAAGGGCCCCCTTCTTGGTGATCACTGATGGCTCTCTACGTACGAATAGGTGAACTGGATCGATGTGCTTCCTGTTCGGTCTAGATAATCTGCAACGTCTTTTTCCCCTTTTCTCTTTAATCCGATACTCGACACTCCTTATCCCCCCTGGACCAATTCCTCACAAGTAGACACACTCTTGCAAAAATCAGCTTGCATCTGTTAGTCGTCCCCCAGGGTCGCTTCGCGCCGCCACACGTTGGAAGACGCAGGGTCAAGACGCAAAAAAATCTGACATGAGCTTGTCTTGAGTTGCATTCGTCCCCCTCGTGCCGTCGCTTATCCGAAATCCATTGTCATTTCTATATCACTCTCTGCTATCCTTCACACACCCATTCTTCCGACCTCCTCCCCCCCCT
>NW_017387319.1:54068-179616 GCF_001636725.1 Cordyceps fumosorosea ARSEF 2679 | reverse complement strand
CCCTCCTCCTTGCATTGCCACATATACATATACATGCACAAGCAAATATCGCCATGACCTGGGTCTCCAACGCCACCCCCGAGGTGGACGCCATCTCCCAGTGGCGGACCATCGTCGCCGTCTGCATCGTCCTCACCGTCGTCTCCTTCGCCGTCGTCGGCTTCCGCCTGTGGCTCAGCTTCCGCGGCCGCGGCCTCATGGCCGACGACTACGTCGCCGCCGCCTCCTTCCTCCTCGCCCTCATCTACTCCATCCTCACCATCGAGCAGACCAAGTACGGCCTCGGCCTGCCGCTGAAACTACGCTCGCGCGACCCGGCGGACGCGGCGACGTACAAAAAGGTCAACTTTGCCGGCCGCCCGATCTACCAGTTCGGCGTGAGCCTGTTCAAGGTGGCGCTGCTGATCAGCTACCTGCGGCTGCTGCAGGCGACGAGCAAGCGCGGCTACCGGGTGCTCATCTGGGTGGCCATCGCGGCGGTGCTGCTGGGACACTTGGGGAGCGCGTTCGCGCTCATCTTTGCGTGTAGGCCGGTGAGCTTCTCGTGGGAGCTCAAGGTGGCGGATCCGCACCCGACGTGTGTGAACTTGTCACAGACGTCGCTCATCTACTCGCTGATCACGATCGTGTCGGACGTGCTGGTGGCGGTGCTGCCGATCCCGGTGCTGCTGACGCTCAAGATTCCCAACGCGAAGAAGGCGGGCCTGGTGGGCGTCTTCCTGCTCGGATTGTTCACGACCATTTGCTCGGTCATGCGGCTGATCCAGCTCAACCGCATCTCCTTTGGCGACGGCAACTCGACCATGCTGGTCCTCTGGGGCGTCATTGAGTTCAACGTCGGTGTAAGTTGACCCCCCCCCCCCCCCCTTCTCCCTGATTTGCTAGGCTAGACCAAACTAACACGAGCTTTTTGCAGAACATGGTCACGTCGCTGCCGTTCCTCGCCCCCGTGTTCATCAAGAAGGCAAAAGACCTCAGCTACAGGCGGTACAAGTCCAACAGTCGCGAGACCGAGGCCTCCAAGAACTCGAGGCTGTCGAGGCAGCAACCGGGCGGGACGAGGAACAACAACGAGAACGCGTACCACCTCGAGGACGTCAAGCATCCGTCCAACCACAAGAGCACGGTGGTGGGCTCCAGCCAGTCCTCGGGCAGCGCGGAGAACATCCTCCCCAAGGAAGGCATCGTCAAGTCAGTGGAATACTCCGTGTCCGTGGACAAGACGCAATCAGAGCAACAGAACACGCCGTGGCATCCAGTCTAGGGTAAGCCTAGCCTCACGAGTTTTCTTTTGGGGGTTTCCATGTACATAGCGCTGCAAAATGTTTAGTTTTGCGTGATACGATAAAAATGTATAATGTATTTTAAATCAGATCAACGTGTTTTCCAACGAGATGGGAAAGGCTATGGCGTGAGATGGTCGATACCATGTGCCGGGTAGGGGCTAGTAAGTCTAACTTGGTTGCTGACGGGGAGTGAGGTTTGCTGACAACCCATCGCCCGGCGACGTAGCAACGATGACACCTCTTGCGGATAGAGAAACTTCCTCCTCCAAGCAGGGATGTCAAACTCGCAGCGATGGATGCCGAATCGGCCTCGTTTCTGCGGACGCTTTCCCTTGGCTGAGACGCAAGTCGTGGCCGTGGCCGGGGCGGCCGAGAAGCCGACGGCGTGCTGCGAGGATTGGCTCGGGCGCCGCTGGTTGCGAAGCAGATGTCTTCACCCTTTTGACGTTCAACCGGAGGGTCAGTCGGGCTGCAGGTCTGCGTGAGGGCTCGGGCGGCTGGTCGCGGGCGGAAATCCTCGTTACCTGGGTAGGTACAACTTAACCTATACCGTACGTCTGGGCCCGCATGTAGATTGCGCTCTTTGGTGGCCACGGCAATGGTTGGGTAGGAATTGCTTGAGCTTCATGGTGAAGTAAAGTTACAGATGACGAGATGATGCCAGTCGCCGCGCTATTTCCGATGTGCCCCCATCCCCATCCCATCTTTGATGTAGTCAACTATCGATGGCATTGGGGGGTCACAGCGCGCGTCCCGCGGCGACGCCCAGATCCGTCCGTGATGGGGCACTTTGCAGAACCGCCATCCGTCTGCCACTTATACAATGTCCTAGGGTCCCGGACATGACGGATAACGGCTTAGCAGCTCTTGGGCTCTCGAATGATCGTTATCGTGTTCGCATATGTGCTGCCCGGCTGTGGTGGTCTGCATGAGCAGGTGGGAACAGCCAACTACCGGACGGACCGTGGGGGCTGATGTGAAATCGAACCCAGATTCGATTGCTGCGATGCCGCCACCTGAATATAGGCACATCTGGTGTCCTCGATGGCGGCCAGACTCGCAGTGATTCATATTGCCCGTCTGGGCGAAGAACTGCAGCGGGCGTACAGTAGCAGCTGCAGCCTTATGGGACTTGCTGTACGCTATGGCTGAAACAAAGCGGTGCACATTGGTTAACCACGCACGATATTAGGGAACTATTCTTGGATCATTTTTTTTTAAACTTTCCTCGTCTTTACCCTTGACCAAGTTTGTTGGCGAGGCGTACTAGTATTAAGGAATGGTAAGGCCGTTTGTAGCGTGGCCTGCATAGAGTGATGTGCCGTAGATTATTGGTAATATGCGACACTTCTGAATTGTTTCTTGTATTATTTTTCCGACTACTGTTTTCCAAGAATTAGTTTCAAGTATTATTTTCTAATTCTTTCTTTATTTTCGACCAATATGTTTCCGGTTTCTTTCCTCTTTCGATTCCTGTTATCCCCCTTCCTTCTGTTCTTATTTAATTGTTTCTTTTTTCTTATTATTCCCAACACTACGGATGCAGCGAGTTTTACTTTGTCGTCAGCCAGCAACACGCCGGCTGTACACTACAACTCAAAAGCGGCGCACAAAAACCTTGCAGCAACAGTCGGCCACGTCAATAATGCATTGAAGTAAAATATTCCTGAACAGCCACGTATGGTAATTGGGTGGCGATTTGTTTCAAGTTGCTTGCCATCTCGTTCAGAGTTGACCCCAGCATCAACCCCAGCCACGTACCAAGCCCAAGAAGACCACTCACAAGCCACCGCAACGCCACACCCCTATAACTTTGGGCACTGCAATCGCACCCCAGCTTTCAGGGTCATTCGTTAACGTTAACCTCACCGAGTAGATTACCTTCTTGACCAACTGTCCGCGTAGCCTCCACGCACGTGTATCGGCTTCCTCACTACATTGCTCGCTCACCGCTTTGCTTAACCCATCACATGTGCTACCACAAGCAGCCATATACACATCACGATATTGGCGCTCTCGGTAGTTGCCCTTGGCGGACACCCGCAGTCCCTGGCTGCCATCGCGCACCTGCTGCGGCCTTCCGACCCGCAACGCTGCGAAGCGTTACGACCTGTACGTCCTTTCTCGGCATATTTCATACTTCTCTGGACTGACACAGCATGATAGCATTGCCCTGACAGAACGAATACCACCCCTAAACCGAACTAGCCCTCGCCGAACCCGAACTCCCCCGCGCGATCGCTGCGTATCCGCTGCCAAACATGGCTCGCGATGATTCCGTATCGCCATTTTCCCGCTCGCCACAAAAGTCCCCCACGAATGACGAACCTTACGTGCCGCCCGTGGTTGGAGGCAGCCTTGCCGCCTCGGCCCCGGAGCCAGGCCTGGATAGAGCCGCAGTCGACAAAATAAACCTTGGAGAAAATGAGGCGGCGTCAAGCGATCCTACGACTCTCTCTGCTAGTCTCCCTCCACAAAATGTCGCAGAGTCAAACAGCATAAAGTCTTTCGGACACCCTGCCGGTCAAGCCTCCCCAAGCACTCCTGGCACCCCGAGCGCTCGTGTTCAGTTTGCCCGATTCGATCCCCCAGCTGTCCAACCATCGCACTCCCGACACAACTCTGCCGAGAATCCCGAAGCCGCAAAGTCGAGGAGCGCCTCCATCATGTCCAAGCTCAAGTCTCTTACGCCAACCTCTCTCCAATCTACACACCCTCCTCCTTCGCTCGACCTCGACAACTCGCAATCGGCCGCAGCGTCCCCCACAGCCAGCCGTTTTGCTAGCCGAGTGTCAGACACTTTGCACGAAGAAGACGAAGGAACGGATGCAGACATGGACGGCGAAGCTGATGCCGACGTAGAAGAGGAGGCAGACGAGACACAGACTGCGAGACCTCTCAGGAAAAAGAAGCGCAGGATGCGCCGCTTTGTCAAGGGCGACGGATCAGCTCCCGCCTCCCCTTTCCGATTTCCCAGCGACGGCGATGCGCTGAGCTACAGGTTCTTGAGACGCCGTGCGAGCATGCCAGACACATCCGTATACGACCATGCCCTCTCCGAGGGCGAGACTACTCGGCGGCGCAGGCGACGTCCCTTTGTTAGACGCGGCCATTCGTTAGTTAACACCGGAATCGCGCAACACGAAACCGACATTGAAGCTCTGGAAAGCTCGGCTGTTGTGGGTCGTCGTCATGGTCACCATCGTCGGATTACTGTTTTCGGCGGTGGCGGTGTCTCTGACGGTGATGCCATCATGCATCGCAGGCCCTTCTTCCACTCGGAACGTGCCTCTAACTTTGGTGCCCAGAAGTGGAAGCAGGTCAAAAGTACTCTGAAGCTCTTGCGTCAAAGGAAGGACGATCGCATCGACTACTACAAATCCACCGAGTTAATGGCCGAGCTTAGAGCCGGAGCTCCTGCCGTTCTCATGTTTGCCAGCATGATCCAGCGAGATGAGAACGGGAACAAGAGAATCCCAGTTCTGCTGGAGCAGCTGAAACTGACAGTAACAGACAGCAGACCGGGACCCGGAGACGAAAAGGAGTACCACCACGCTTTCACCCTTCAGCTAGAATACGGGAGCGGCCCCAGTCGAATGGTCTGGACGGTTGTTCGCTCTATGAAAGACATCTACAATCTTCACTTCCGCTATAAGATCGCCCTAAACAACGACATGTATCTGCCGGGCCAGATCCATCGACCCAAGCAGCCCAACTTCCCTTACTACGTGTTCCCCTATCTGCGAAATCTAGTCAAGGGGGGAAAGCTCATTGACGAGGAGATTGCAGCGGCCAGCGCTGGAGAACAGATTGCCGAGGAAGGAGGTCAGGACCTGCACGGCGACGATGCTGAAGCTTCCGGCAGTGACGGTGGCGGCAATACACACCCGCGCCGCAAACGTTCCATCGTTAACTTGTTTGCGAGACGCCGCTCGACTGGCCTCGCCGACAATGGCGAAGGCCCTAGCGACGACGGCCCCGAAGCTGCGCGCCAGCGTTACATGGAGAAACAGCGACGAGCCTTGGAGCAGTACTTCTCCCAGTTGATTCGCTGGCTCATGTTCAGGGCCGACAGCAACCGTCTTTGCCGGTTTCTGGAACTTTCTGCCCTCGGCATTCGTCTTGCCGCTGAGCGCAGCTATCACGGCAAGGAATGCTATCTACACATTCAATCTGCTAAGGGCCCCGATTTCCGCCGTGTGTTGACGCCTGCTAAAGTTATTGCTCGCCACAGCCGCAAATGGTTCCTCGTTCGTCAGAGCTATATTGTTTGTGTCGAGGCGGCCGAGAACATGAACATTTATGACGTCTATCTCGTCGACTCTAAATTTAGTATCGCATCGAAGAGACATGGTGTCAAACGAATCACCTCCAAGAAGGACGAGTTCGACTTGACCATGGAGACTCCTTCTTCCAAGTCACACACGCTAACTCTCCGAAATGGGGAGCGCAAGCTTCGCCTCTTTGCAAGACACCACTCGGCTATGAGACAGTTCCAGGAGTCTATCAACGAAATGCTGAAGCAGACCGTCTGGTCTCACCCGAAGCGATTTGGGAGCTATGCCCCCGTCCGACAAGGCGTGTTCGCACAGTGGCTTGTTGACGGACGCGATTACATGTGGAACGTCTCTCGTGCCATTAACATGGCCAAGGATGTCATCTACATTCACGACTGGTGGCTCAGCCCCGAGCTGTACCTGAGACGCCCTGCTGCTATCAGTCAGAAGTGGCGCCTCGACCGTCTCCTGCAGAAGAAGGCCAGTGAAGGAGTTAAAGTTTTCGTCATCATCTACCGAAACGTTGAGGCGGCTATCCCCATCGATTCCGAGTACACCAAGTTCTCGCTGCTGAACTTGCACCCCAACATCTTCGTTCAACGGTCACCCAATCAGTTTAAGAAAAACCAGTTCTTCTTTGCTCACCACGAAAAGATTTGCATCGTCGACCACGACGTTGCATTTACCGGTGGCGTGGATCTTTGCTTTGGAAGATGGGATTGCCCACAGCACCCCATCGTTGACGATAAACCGACAGGTTTTGAAATGGACGACGCGCCTAGGGATGTGGAACATTGCCAGTTGTTCCCTGGCAAGGACTACTCCAACCCACGTGTGCAAGACTTCTTTCGTCTTGGCGAGCCTTACGAGGAAATGTACGACCGCTCCAGAGTCCCACGAATGCCATGGCATGATATTGGAATGCAGGTAGTTGGGCAGCCCGCCCGTGACCTGACGCGTCATTTCGTCCAGAGATGGAACTATCTTCGCCGTGGTCGTAAATCAACCAGACCACTGCCATTCCTGCTGCCACCACCGGAGGCTAATTTCACCGAGCTCGAGTCGCTAGGATTGACTGGTACCTGTGAAGTGCAAATGCTGAGGTCTGCCAGCAACTGGTCCCTTGGCCTGGAGGAAACGGAGCACAGCATCCAGACCGCCTACGTCAAGATGATTGAGGACTCGGAACATCTTGTCTACATCGAGAATCAGTTCTTCATCTCTAGTACCGAAGCATACAACACTCGCATTGTCAACAGGATCGGCGACGCGATCGTGCACAGAATCGTTCGAGCCCACGAAAATGGAGAGAGCTGGCGCTGCATCATCCTTATCCCGCTCATGCCTGGCTTCCAAAATACTGTTGATGAGCAGGAAGGCACAAGTGTACGACTGATCATCATGTGCCAGCTGCGGAGTATTTGCCGAGGCGAAAATTCCATCTTTGGCCGCCTGCGTGCTGCTGGAATTGATCCCGAGGACTACATTGACTTCTTTTCTCTTCGTCAGTGGGGTATTATGAGTACGAATGCTGTCGTTACTGAACAGTTGTACATTCACGCCAAGTGTATGATCGTGGATGACCGTGTGGCCATCATCGGCTCTGCCAATATCAACGAACGCTCCATGGTTGGCCATCGCGATTCCGAAGTCGCGGCAATTGTTCGCGATACTGATATGATATGGTCTACCATGGGCGGCAAGCCGTACCAAGTCGGCAGATTCGCACACACCTTGCGCATGAGATTGATGCGGGAGCACCTAGGTCTTGATACCGATGCAATCCAGGAGGAAGAGCGCGGGAGTGACGATAACGACGAGACATTCGAGGAACATATGGACAACATCTACAGCAACAGAGCTGGATCTGCGAGCGGCTTTGATAAGGACGAAGCCAGCTTACCAGCTCGTCCTAGAATGCAACACATCCGAAGCTTTAACAGTGACCTCGACATTGGTATGGCTAAGGCGGTAGACCCCGATGCGTGGTCCTCAGACGACGATGGCAAGCAAGAGAACAAGGGCAAGACGATAGATGGGGAGACGGCCTCGCAGGCTGAGCGTCGCCTCAACGATGTTTCCGGCTTTGGCGCGGATCATTGGAAAGATGCCGAGCAATCTGGTCACGGCCAAGGCAGAGACTCTGTCATTGTTAATGGCCACGAATTCTTGGTCCGGAGCATCGACTCCATGGGCAAAGGAACCCTGGCAGACCCTGAGCATAAGGATCCGCAGGATCGCGAGAGCCATTTGTCGGAGCTCGTTAAGGATAAGCAGCTTCCACCTCTCCCGCCATTTGACGAGCGTGCTGCCGATGTGGACGATGTACGACCAGCCCAGCTAACTATGCTACCCGAATCCAGTGAAGTCGACGCTAAGGAGGATGCCCTGGGTGCGTTCCGGTATATGACTGCTGAAATTAAGATGGCAACTATCACAAAGGATTGCATGGTGGATCCTATTGCTTCAGAGTTTATCGATGACATCTGGAACAGGGTGGCGCGCAACAACACCAAGCTTTATCGCAAAGTCTTCAGATGCATGCCAGATTCTGAGGTCAAGACATGGTCCGACTATCGCGACTTTGTTGCGTACAACAAAAAATTCCAAGAGACAATGGAGGTTCGCACAGCCTCGGAGGAGCCAGAAGCCATGAGCGAAGCTAGAGGCAGCATCAAACGCACGGCCAGCAGTGGTGCCATTGGTATCTCTGTGCCAGATCTGGAGGCACTGGCGAGCATCACCGGCGAGGATACCGAGAAACTGGCTGCGAATCTCGACGAGCAGCATAACAACCCGGACGCCATTGGTGAGACGTCAGACGAAGCTGTCACTGGTGAGAAGTCGGAGGAAGCTGTTGACGAGAAGGCAGCAGTGGCGACGGCAGACCAAGAACGCGAGGTGGGCGTTGAGGTAGAGAAGCAATCTACAAACCCAGAAACGCTTGAGCGTAAGACGACAACTTTTGCCAACCTTGAGAAGGCGCCCACCAGAGATACCGCCGCCGCAGCTGCCCATGCTCAGTTTGGCTCCGTTAAGAGGCGGCGTCGCGCGACCACTAAGGGAAGCCGTCGCTGGTCCAATAACATTGAAGACATGCCTTCTCGCACCGAGGCCGAGGGTCTTTTGAGGATGGTCCAGGGCAATCTCGTTGAGTTCCCCTACGATTGGCTCGTTACGGAAGAGCACAACGGCAACTGGGGATACCAGGTGGATGGAGTTGCTCCGCTGGCGATTTAGTGAGTCCATGATGAAACAAGTGCGAGGAGATGAGAAAACTAACCGCGGGTAGTAATTAATGCCGCCGGCACACGTCAGCCACCGCTAAGACACACACTCACAAGACGAAGATTTGCGATGCTTCGTCTTTAACACACTTAGACTTTCACTTATTTCTTTAGCTTGATTTTACGTTGGCATTGCGTGGGCGTTTTGTCGGCTTTTTGCTGAGATACATTGGAATATTCGATTCACTTTCTTCTTCTCTTGTTCAAGATTATATATACACGGTAATAATACTAGAAGGGAGGAGGTGCAGATACTGATACATGGTGGTGATACATTATATATAGCGTACACTCCTTTTCTAGACAATGGAAAATTCAGTTACAAGAAAATGTCCCAACGCTCTCTTCCTACATATGCCACTCCCTCTTCTTTTTGTACAAGGTGATATGTCCTGAGGATCACAGGTCCTCAAACTCTCTCGCTGACCCAGATGGCACCGCGACAGCCCGCGCGGATGACGCCGGTGAGCAGCCAGTGCGGATCCGCCTTCTTCGCGTCGTGCTCGACCGCATGATCCAAATGCTCCAGCTCCTCATCCCTGATCCTGCGCAGCGTCCCAATCAGCTCCTTGAACTCCGGGCCGACCTCGCACCCCTCGGCCTCCCAGCCGGCCACCATCTCCAGCAGCGTCCGGATCTGCTCGTTGTAGTGCCCGCCAATCTCCGTCTCCACCGCCTCCGTGCACGCCATCGCCGCCTCCCGGCCCAGCACCGCCGTGGTCCACCCCAAGCCCGAGGCGAGCGCGGACCACAGCGGGTACAGCGCGGTCGGGCGCACGCGGTGCCGGGCGAGGAGGGACTCGAAGGTGGCGAGGTGGCCGGCTTCTTGGTCGTGCATGTGTTGCATGAGCGGGCGGAGGTGCGGGTGGGCGCGCACGAGGGGCGGGGTTTGGGCGGAGTAGATGAGGACGGCGGCGAGTTCGCCGGCCTGGTTGACGCGGAGAGCGGAGGAGAGGAAGGCGCGCTGCTCGGGGGTGAGCGGCTTGCGAGGCTTGCTGGTGCTGGAGGAGGAGGAGGAGGAGGATGGGGAGGTCGCTGTGGCGAGGAGGGTGGGCGCGGCGCTGGTGAATGTGCGGGAGGAGGATGGAGGCAGGCGTGTGCAGAGGCGACGCGCGGGTCGGGATATGCGTTGTGCGACGGCGGACATGGTGGTTGGTTTTGTGAGTAGTCTGTCGGTTGTCGGAATTGGCTTGGGAGGGCAAAGGGTTGAAGTCGTGGGATGGCCTGATCGAGCTCGGCGATGTTCAAGCTATTTGATGGCTCCCGGTGGAGCTCCGAAGCACACCTGCGACCCGACTTACAGATGTGGGTCCGGATAGATTGTTAGCGTCAACCAATTTGTTCGTGCAACCCGGAAAAACACTGTTGCCGTCTTCCGCTGCTGTGCCACCAAGTTAGAGCCACACGTGTTGTGGCTGCGCGGCGCGACACCAGGAAGCCAGTCCTGCACTGCGCTGTTCAATCACCCAACTTAAAAACCAGGTGCCTTTCTTACTCGCCCCTGGCCGTGAAAAACCTCTCACACTTTTCCCATTCCTTTTCTCTTCTTCGCCTCCTCGATCCTTTCACCGACGGCTTTCCCTCTTTTAATGTATTCTTCACCACATTCCTAATAATAGACGGCAAAGCGAAACGCAATCCCACGCTTGCAACCTACGAATTAAAAGTCCGGCTTCGACTCGCCACGAAAATCGATCCTGCAGCTGGGGAAATTAGTCCACTGCGCAACCGACACATACAATGGCTGATTTCGAGGCTGATCTCTTTGATCTTGCCGGCGGCGACTCCGATTCGGAGGGGTCGGTCGTCGACGACCGCAGACGCTCCGCGTCGCCAGCAAAGAGAGGCTCCAAGACGAAGAATTCCAGGCACGATGCGGATGGCGAATCAGAGGAAGAAGGCGAAGCGTGAGTAGCTACTCTTCTGAATATGGCCATCTATTTCGCATAGTGAAATACGATGGCCGCGCGCTGAATCGCGCGTGCTAACCTGCAGGGAACAGCTTCTCAGGGCCGGGCTCGCCCAACTCGCTAGATTCGGCGCCCATGGATGAATCAGACTCGGACGATGAGCAGCCGAGGGCGCGCGGCAGCGGCGGTGCTCGCGGCGGCAGCGACGAAGAAAAGTACCCCGTCGACGGCAAGTTTCGCGACGAGGCGGAGAAGGCGGAGATCATGGCGATGCCCGAGTTGAAGCGCGAGCAGATCCTGGCCGACCGCGCCAACGAGATCGAGCGACTGCGGCAGAACCGCCTGCTGCGGCAGATGGTCACAGACACGCAAAATGACGAACGCAAGGCCGGCAAGAAGCGCAGCGCCGACAGCGCCGACCTGGATGGCGACGAGGACGACGAGGACTCCGCGGCCACCCGCGGAAAATCGTCGCGGCACGGGGCTGGTGGCGGCACGGCCATGGACGCGCTGCGCCGCGCGAGGGCGGACAGGCAGAAGCGCAGGGAGGACCATGAGCGGCGCCGGGACGCCTACTCGCCGCGGCGCGACTTGGACGACGAGGCGAGCGAGGACGGTTATCGGCGCGGCGGCTCCCGCACGCCGGACAAGGAGGAGAAGAAGGACGAGCCGAAGCCGGAGCTGCGCGACTTTGAGAGGGTGCGTCTGGGACGTAACGAGTTTGCCCAGGTATGCTTCACGCCTGGGTTCGAGTCGGCCATCACGGGCTGCTTCATCCGCATCGCCCTGGGTCCTCATCCAGAGACGGGCGTGGAGCAGTATAGAATGGCCATCATCAAGGGTACGTGCGCGGCGTGGGCGTTTTTACCGACGGTTTGGAGGCTAAAACGATGCAGGCTTTACCACCGGGAGACCTTATGCGCTGAGTGGTCCCAACGGCACCTTTGTGACGGATCAATATGTCAAGGCTGGGCACGGAAAGGCTATTAAGGAATTCCCTTTCATCGCTGCCTCCAGTGGCAAATTCACAGAGGTACGATGGCGTAGCATGTGGCACCATCAGCCAGCCCTTTCTAACAACTCTTGCAGAATGAAATGAACCGCTACCAAATAACTTGCCACAACGAAAACGTCAAGACGCCGCTCAAAGTCGCCCTGAACAGCAAGGTCGACCAGATCAACGGCCTCCTCACGCACAACTGGACCAACGAGGAGATCAAGGCGCGCCTGGCCCGTCGTAATGAGCTGCGCAAGCGCTTCGACCCGGCCGAGCGCGAGCGCGTCGCGCGGCTGCTCGAAGAGGCCACCGTCGCCGGCGACGAGGAGCGCATGTCCACGCTGCAGGAGGAGCTGGACAAGCTGGGCACGCAGCGGCTCGCCTTCAAGACGAGCCTTGGCCTGTCCAAGTCGTCCTCGGCGTACGACGGCGGCGCGGCCAAGATGTCGACGGAGCAGGACCGCCTCGCGGCGCGCAACAAGGAGAACCGCAGGCTGAACCAGGAGGCGGTGCGTCGGGCGCAGCTGCGTGAGAAGGCGAGGGCGCGGGAGATTGAGATGTCGCTGAGCCGCGGGGAGATGGTCCAGGAGGACCCGTCGCGGCGGCTGCGCACAAAGGCCAAGTTTGTGCACGACGTCAACGAATCGGGCCCGGAGGCGGGGAGCAAGCCGGGGAGCGGGGTCAGCACGCCGACGACGAGTGCGGCGGCAGCGCCGGTGAATGGAGCTGCCAAGTTGCTGCCGCACTTGGTGAAGCTGCAGGACCGGAAGCAGGCGGAGGACGGCAAGGGCCTGCCGACGATCCACAAGCCGCTGATGGACGACGACGTGATTGGGTCGTTGGATCTAGATATTGATATTGATATCTAACAGAATAATAGTCCTGCGTTTAGTTTGCGTCTTGATGTATTCGGGTGTCTGCGGGAGTCGCGGGACGCACAAGAGAGAGAAACAAGGCAAGGGGGAATGGTATGGGAGAGGAAGAAGATCTGTTAGGTTGTATCATTCATATACTCTCATCTTTATTAGCAAATCGGAGCAACAATGTCTTCATTTCAAAGGGGGCAACGCAGGGAATCATCGCATTATAGGGGGTTGTCTTTCCGTGGGAGAGGGCGTACATGGCGTTTTATTGAGGGCCTGTGATCCAATGGGCTTGCTATTTCACATTTCAATCCGACCATCATTTACCAAATGCTGCTTCGTCCCTCTTATGCCTTTGATTCCACGTTCCATTCCGAGACCATCGAAAACGCTTGCCTCTGTCTGAAGAAGCATTGCATAGCGACGGCGACGAGGTATGGGCATCTTCATCCATCAAGATGACAGATATTTATGTACATGATGATGAAGTACCGCCACTTCGGGTAATGTTATCCATCATATCGGATCCCGCATCGTCCGTGCCAATCTACGCCAAAGAATCTTGTACTTTGCTTCCGTATGAAGTACTATGACTATCCAAGTAAAGAGACCATGCCAAACGCCATGCCGTACCAAGTCTATCATTGCCCGCCAAACACCATCCACGTCCCAACTTTATAAGCTCTAGTCTCTCTTCCGCCTCATCACCTCCGGCAACGTATCGAGCCTGCGCGAATACCTCGCCACGACCTGCAGCACCACCCACAGCAGCGCAAACTTGACCCCCTCCAGCAGATCCGCCCACCCGCACCACCACCCCGACACCCCCCTCGCCCTCGCCGCCGCGCCCCCCGCCTCCATCTCATCCTCCCACCGGGTGCAGACCGCCCGGAACCGCGCCGGATCGTCCGTGACCACCCCGTCCACCACCCCGCCGCGCTCCAGCAGCCACCGCATCCAGCTCTCCCGGTTCACCGTCCACGTGAGCAGCGGCGCCGTGCGGCCCGCCGCGTCGCGCAGGAAGCGTCGGCCGCCGGGGCCGGAGAGGTTGGCGAAGTGCAGGCTGTGGCCGACGTTGGGCATGGCGGCGGAAAAGTGGCGGGTGTAGGAACGGGACCAGGAGATGTGCGCGAGGGGGAAGGAGGGCAGGATGCGCCGGGCGGCGGTGATGTACGTGGGGGGGGGGGTTGGGAGGGGGAGACGTACGTTCCAGCAGCCGAGGAGGATGCGCTGCTCCCAAGGGACGGGGCCCTTGACGGAGTCGAGGACGCGCTTCACGCTGGAGAGCAGCTTGTCCGCGTCGTCGTCAATCTAGCCAGGTTCAGTAATCTTGCATTGCTTGTGCTTGTGCGCGCCGAGTTTGGGCTGACCTTGATGTCGAGGATGCACCACGCCTTCTCCATCCCCTCCTCCGTCCGCAGCAGCTCCAACACGTCGCTGAGGCGCGGCATGCCGAGGTGCGGCGCCCTCACCGTCCTGAGGGTCTGGATGTACGCCCAGTCGCATTCGGCCACCTTCTTGTCCACGCCGAAGCAGCGTTTCAGCGAAGGGAGAACAAACGTGGGACATGACGACGACGCCGTCGCGGGTGAGGTGGACGTCCGTCTCGATCGCGTGGGCGCCGGCGGAAAGTACGGCGGCGCGCATGGCTTCGAGCGTGTTCTCGGGCCAGCGAGCGGCGTAGCCCCGGTGGGCGATGGTCTGCGGCAGGAGGCGCGCGGGGTCCCTGGCGGAGGGGATGGCGGCCGCGAACGGCGCTGCGAGTGACAAGTCAGCCAGGTCCTCTTTTACGTCTCCATCGCCGGGTTTGGGTTACGCCTGTCCCGTCGGCTCTCCTGTTGGCCGAGGTTGGCCCCTAGGGAACTGGGCGGCGGAGCGTACCGTCTGGGAGGTTGTCAAGGAGCGAGTCGGGATCCATGTCGTCCATGGACTTCTACAAAATGTGAAAGGAGAGTGTGAGCCGAAAGCGCTACGTTGAGATGTAGATGGCAAGATTCATGTGCGCATTATAACATGAGGACCGCCTGACGTACGTCCCCGTCGCCTGCCGGAGATAGCGCAGCCCAAGGGTCCCGGGACCCCACCAACTCCGCCCGCACTCCGAGGCGGAGCTTCATTGCGGCCGATTCCACGCTTGCGGTCTGGAACTAAAAGGAAGGAGCGGATGAAAAAATGGGCGTTGCTCTGTGTGGTAAAATTCTAGCCGTCATTGACTTGACACCTGGAGTAGTGTGGCTCAAGACACGTACGTAGTTGAGACATGGCCGGCGACATTCACCCGCTGGCTCCGGACTTTACGTTATTGTCCGGTTGGCACAACCTGCGCAGTTCGATTGACATGCAGCTTTGAACAGGAATATCGACATTGTTGTAAACATTGATAGATAATAAATACGACATGAATAGATACAAGAAAATGCATCCCAACTCCAACAGCCAGCCCATCCATACCCAAGAAAATCAACCCAGTCGCTACCTTGCCTTAACACCGTCTCCCCAGAAAACAAAATCAGCATTCGTTGTAATCCGTAAAACAAGCCGCAAACGTGCCAGTTAAATCAAATAACCGTCAATCGCATCCATATTAAAGTGCTCGGCCCCCGCGGCCTGCATCTGCTTTTGATACCCCCCTCCCAGCCGTTGCTGCTGCTGACCCACCGCCGGCGGCGAGACCTCCTCGCCCGAGCTCAGGCTCTCGTCGCTCAAGCTCAGCACGCTCTGCGGCGCCTCCGACGCCGTGAAGTCGCCGAGGCTGAAGCTGCTCAGGTCCCACGAGTCCGGCGACCACTCGCTGCTCGCCTTGCCCGCCGCTGCGAGCATCGCCGGCGGCTCCCCGTGCACGACCGTCGCGCCCCCGTAGATGGCGTTGTAGACGTTGTCCAGGCCGCTGTCCATCGACCCCAGCAGCGCCTCCCACTCGTTGTTGCTGACGCCGGCGACCGCCTTGCTCGAAAACTGCGTGTTGCTCATCATGTTGGCCAGGTGCACCTGCGCCTGGTGGTCCAGCGGCAGCTGCGGCTGCGGTGGTAGGGCCTTGGCGCTGGGCGGCGACTGTGATCGTGATCCGTTGTCGGGCGTCGTATGGAGGGAGAGGTAGTCAAGGTTCGGCCGGGTTGCCAGTAGAGGTGGATTCGCGTGTTGGCTGCCGGTCGGCAGCTGAGACATGCACATGTAGTCTTCTGTCCGGGCGAAACGGTCTGACTGGACGCTGTCAAAGGAGCCGCGGCTGCGCGCCAGTTCGAGTTCAGGGTCGGGCGAGGCCAGTACCGGCATCGTCAAACGTCTCGATTTGTCCTGCAGGGTAGGGACGTGTTGTGGTTGTAGTTGTTTCTGTTTCTTATCACCGGAGCTCTTTCGTCGTCTGGGCTGCTCTGCTGTGGGCAGAATGGATGTTGAGTCGCGGCGCGGACTGGACAATGAAGAAGCGGGAGATGGCAGTGAAGCTCCCTCCACAGTCACAAGAGTGCCCGCGATTCGTCGCAGATCAACGCAGCCAGGTGAGCGTAATCGATCAACAGTGCTCACCACGGAGTTGACGAGACGCTGATTTTCTTGGGCAAGCTTGCTCTCTGCCTTGAGGTCCACGACTTGGTACAGCAGCGCCAGCGCGCTGATAGTAAGCAGATCCCCCTTGTTCAGACAAAAAGAGAACGATAGGTTGCGCTCCTCTAGAAGCTCGGAAATTTGGATGATGTGTTTGCTAGAGTCCGCAATGGACATGAGCGCCGGCGCCGCCTTGTAACCCAAGCCAGAGCCAATGGCAGGTCGGTAGATGAGGGTGCGGATAAAGTAGTATGCAAGAGCCTAGGTTGCGTTAGTAGGGCTTAGTCTGTTAATGATCCGTCAGGGGCTTACCAAAAGAGGTGATCGGCTTCCGGTAACATCAGTGGACGGCTTGTCTTGCGCAAACCTCAGCCGTAGGTGCGCCGGTAGTGCATCGTACCAACCATCCAACTCACTCTCCAGCGCATTCATTTGCTGTAACGAGAGGTCGTAGGTGGTAGCAGACGGGTAGTTCTTCTCAAGAACCTTGGCCAGGATGCGGGTGGCGCGGAAGAGGGCCAAAGCACTCGACAAGCGAGTATGCTCGCCGGGAAGAGTAGGCTGGAAGCCCTTTTCGGTGACGTACTCGTCATCTGTGTCAGAGGGGTATTCGACCTGTAGGTCGTCTTCACGCAGGAGTTTAGGGAGGCCGAGCGTGGCGGCAGAGAAGCTGCAAGAATGTCAGTCGCAGTACTTAGAGAAGGCTGCTGTGCAGGGATGCCTACCAATCTACAGTATAAAGCGTCCAGAAGACCTTTTTCCGCGTTTCAAGTGTCAGTGCACCAAAAGAAAATCGCTTTTGGCTTTGGTGAAGTCCGAGGCGATAGGCTAGGCCGACGGCTATGGACTTGTAATGCTGCAGGCGTCTATAATCGGCAGTGAGAGAGCAGTACAGTAGCGCAAGCACGAGGCACTGGAGGGCGCTCATGGTGTTCTCCAGCAATACCGCTTCCAAGGCGCCGGTCCACTGGCGCTCACATGCTGCCAGCTGTTCCAGGTCAGGGTTTGAGGACGACAGACCGGCAAGGCTAAAGACGAGGTAGAGCTGGGCGATCTTGTAATTGCACTTGACCTTTTCGGGATCGGCAACGAACTCCTCGTAGACGCGCAAAAAGGTGGGCTTGTGAAGGGCGGGGAAGAGGGAGGCCCATTCCTGAAAGTAGACGTTGACGCATCGGTCAGTGAAGAGGCGAGGTGGTATCCTGAGGGAAGCCTCGGGTGGGTTAGGCGTGAGAGGCGGGCAGCCTTGCACATGCAGAAAAGCCTCGGGATTGAATTCGGTGCAGGGTTTGCCGCTTTGTTGCAGTTTACGTTTGAGGGCGGCTGTTGAAAAGAAAAAGTCAGCGATTTCGATTAAGGTTATGAAAAAGCGGCGGACATGTCATGTCAGCCACCAGTAGCCAAGACACCTACTAATGAATGTGCGGCCACTGGAGGCGCCCATAAAGTAGGCGTCGGAATTCTCCACGCCTAGTAATAGTGGCGATGCTTGAACGCGGAATGTGTCCTCGTTGTCGAAAGTTGACTCCCTCGAGGTCGCACTACTGGCCGCACCTGTGTCCTGATGAACCGGGGGCGACGCCGAGGTCGTCGATAGGCGGCGGGGTCCCGGGCCTTTGTGCATGGCGGACAACATGTCGATCTTTTCGTCCTTTTCGTCGAGCAGGTCCTTGAGCTCGCGAACCTCGGTCTCGAGGGCGCGGACGCGCTCTTCAAGGGACTCGGTGTAGCCGCGGGGGAAGGCTCGGCGGGAGAGCTTGTCGCTGGTGCGGCACTCGAATCCGACGTTGGCGCACTGTGAGCAGGTCGGGCGGACGCCATCGCAGCGAATCTTCTTGCTGCGGCAGCGGTCGCAGGCCTGCGCGATGCGGCTCTGGGCGCTGGTGCCGACCTTGATGACCTTCATGGGCAGTATTCCAGGCATTTTTGGCGGCCTGAATTCGCGCAAACGGCTTTGCTCTCTGTTTTGTTGGGTGAGGAAAGGGGACTGTGGCGTTCGTCGACCAGGTAGGCGTTTTTAAATTTCACTGGTGATTTTTTGGGTTTCAGAAATATCCCAGTTCCCTGGTGCAGCACCAGCGCGGGGAATAATTCATGCGTCTCTGGCGCCTCAGATTGGCCGTGATGTTACAGCTCGACTTTGTATGGTTGAGAAAAGCCGTCAAACAGGTTGCCGTGAGCGGAAAGCTGAGGCGTTGGTCAAGTGGGAGCGGGTTGACTAAGAAAACGGGCGAGTCGTGTGGCTCGGGTAAGCGGAAGCTGATGATCTAGCACGGCAGCCCCTCCAGCTCGAGGAAGAAGACGACGATACTTTGACACAAACTAGCGCAGGAGGATGAAATGCACTTCGTCGTTGAATAATGTCCAAAATTAACGAATCGTGCTGGTACAATTCTGGTGGAGAGTAATGACCATGGAAGAAAGAACAAGTTCAAGAACGGTACCCCGGCCAAGGTAAGAAAGATTGGGTCGTCCCTGTACAGTGCGGGTCTTAGTATGGCATTAATACTGTATTTACCAGTATTACCAGTAAATTATTTCGAATATTTACGACTCGGCCCTCTGTGGTTGGACAAACTGCCGAAACCCACTACCGCCCCGCCGGGGCAAGCCGGGGTAATAAGACCTCACGGAAAACTAGGTTCCTGTTTGTCTTCTTCTCCTCGTCTTCTTCTCCTTTCTTGCCTCACCAACAAGGCTGAACAACTCAGCGTCGAAACCGCATCGGCCATCAAGAACTGCCCTCCTGTTCGTCCCGACACGTCGACTTCCGTTTTTCTTTTGCGAGGATGCGTGAGAGCGGTGACCATTCAGCAAGTGCCCAGCCAGCCAGCAGCTCCTTGCCGTCACCACCCCCAGGCAGTGCTAGTTTGAAGCCAATCAACTGGGCCAACACACCAGCCACTCATCACCCCGACCCAGTCCCAAGACTAGACTGCTTGAACATGATGGGCAGCCACACAAATCGTTGAAAAAACTGGAATTCCGGGGGTGGGCCATTGCCGATGGCGTCTTGCTCAACCCCAAAAGTGGGATGACAACTGCGTGTCTCGGACGCCTACGCAGTTGGAGACTCGCGATTCCGAATCCAACACACTCTACTCTTCGTAGTCTGGGGAAGCCCAGACCAAAATGGTTGGCGAAATCCCAGATGGTGATGTAACTACTGCCGATTCGTCTCGCCCACCCCCTCGCTGCAACATCTTGGCCCTTCCAAGGCGCTTCGTTGTTCCGAATCGCCCAATTCTCACCACAACCACGACAATGACCATTGGCAGGAAACACCATCGGAGATTGATCGGATTCTTCACACAGAATCGCTGCTTTCAGCTCCTCGTTCCAGACACATCTAGCTCCGTGCCCTGCGCCATCACACCACATCCTAAAGAGCGGCGTTGACCACTTCCGAAGCCATCCGAACTGGCGCTTCCCCAGACTTTGCTACGGTTTCCTACTTGGAGCTGGATTAAGCTCTCGGTTCTATGACCTGCATTGACGGCCATGGTGACTCTCAATGTTCACTCTCAACACACTAACCACTGCCTCTCTCCCAGCCAGCAAGCAAGCACCTCTCAATTAATGGGACTCCCGACTGCAAAGTTGCAGCAGTCAATGCTACGCGGACGTATTGTAGATCACAAGCTCAAGGTCAAGAATTTGTTGTGTTTGCACCTACACGGAACACGCTGCCACTCGCCAGTCAAGGTGCTGCGCATAGCCCTCTAGTACGTAGACGCTAGCAAATTGTACAATAGTTGCAGGAAACTCAGCCTCCTAAAAACTCAGGATCATAGCCTTACCATACTTCGTATTCATCCTTAAGGTTTACGGCGAATTCTAGTTGATGTACATCGTCTATCTAAATTCGTAGCGCGGTAGCCGGGTTGACATTTCGTAATCCACTTACTACAACCTAAGCCGTGTTGCGTGTCCGCTCGTTTTCCCTCCTACATGCACGCACAAAAATCGCATCGAAAATGTCAGAACACCCAAGACACGACCGCTCTTCATCTACGGAACCTTGCGCTCATGCCCGTTGCTGGCATGGGCTATAACAGGAGATGCCTACAACACCGCGGCCGTAGAAGCCCTCGCTCGTCCCGGAAAAGTCGACGGCCACGCACGATACCTAGTACGCGGCTGTGACTATCCCGGGGCCATCCCAAGTGACGAAAAATCATCCTCAATCGATGGACTCTTACTCGTGTTTGAGAATCCATCTCAGCGTAAAACGTTCGACGATTTGGAAGCAGAAACGTACAGAGCAACTCCCGTTTCCGTTACTCTAGATACCGGATAAGTTGTCGAAGCAGACATGTATGCTTGGGCTGGAGAAAGGGATCAACTTTCTACGGAGTCTTGGGATTTGTCAACGTTCGAAAAAAAAAGAGACTACAGGATTGGCTAGATCTTTTTGAGGGAATGGTTTTAATTGGTGACGAATAAGGATATACCGATCAAAATTACATTTACAGGAGCATGATTCGCTTCCCCGGCTTGCCGCCAAGCCATCCATCTGTCCCCAGATTCCATGGCAATTTATTAAGTTTGGTCTCTATTATCACGAATCAGTGTGGTGGGGGCATTCCTGCTCTTCTGAATCGATATTGGTCATGCCAAGCTCCTACAAACGACCTGCTGGCTGGCAGGTATCCCCAAGCCATCTGCAGCGCCCCAAGCGCCGCGACAAGTCACCAGGGCCATAACTATTGGAGACAAGCACAATGTGGTCGATGCGTACATACATTGACGTTCTGGGCATTCATTATGAGTTTCATTATTAGCACGCGATATCGTGTCAATAGCAAAAATGTATCGTGCCAATGGCACTACTCTTTATTATTCTGCGAAATGGAACTAGGATCCTTGTTCGGCAGACTGGCTCGCAAAATGAGACTGTGAGCTGCAGCGGCTCTTGCCGTGGAGACTAGGTAGGCCGGCGCAGTTTTGTACAACATTATTAGCAGAGAAGGATTTTTTGATAGTGAAAAGTAATCGAATAAAAAAAATAAAAGAGAAGAAGGAAGATGATAAAATAAAATAAAATAGAGTGAATAAAAGAGCTAGAAGAGATAGTAAAGATAGTAAAGATAGTAAAGAGAGAAGAAGCTATGGCCCTTGTGTGCTCTTAATCTCTCTAACCGTTTCATCATTAAGATCTTCTAGAGAAGAGATAGAAGACATAAAAAGAGACAAGATAGTTGAGCTACCCATCATACACCAAAAATGTGATTGGTGATACCTATGGATCATACAGCACGACACGGCAGGCAGTCACGTGCCTAGACCCGTTTAGTCACAAGCCACTACTCAGATTCACGCGTCCGAATAACTGCCAGCAACAACCTCGTTGTCAACCATGTCGACATTTGACGAGAGAGCGAAACTGATCGAAGAAAAAACCCTATTGGAGAGGGCCTTGTTAGATTCAGCGCCTTGTATGGGGCGTTAGTCGATGCTGAGTTAAACCAAGGCGAGCCTTGGTCCGCTCATTGCGCTTCATCTGTACTTACTACACCTGCTGTTGCTCGACAAAGCGATAGCCCTGCAATGCCAGATTAGCTATAGCAAAGGTCAAAATATGACTTTCGCTAACCTTCGTGTACAATAAGATGTTACTGCAGGGGCTCTACTTTCAGCTCTTCGAAGTCTCCCAGCGGCTGACCTGCTACCGTCCGGCCGTGGCACCATTGGTGACAGCATTACCCATTTGCTTGCCGGCGTTTCGTCGGACGACTTCGACTTTGACCGTATAAAGCCTCTACTGAAAGCCGCACGCTCAAAAGACGCACAAGATACCTTGATTGGGACCTCGTTGACGCCGTTGCCGTTGAATCCACACCCCCTCCGCGATCTCTATCAGTCATATCCTCATTCCAACAAACACCGTGGAGGCACAATACAGGAAGCTTTGACAACACCTCTGACCGAAAATATGTCGACCGAGTCCTTCAGTTGGAACTCGGGCCTCTGCACGTCGGTCTATCTGATTTCCATGATGCCTACTTTAAAGGCGTCGGTGGAGTTAGCTCACTCGCAAAAACTGTCTTTGACAGATGCTCAAAGGATTCCGAACCAATCTTCCAGGACGGATGGAAAGACTGGCCAACAAATACGAATCAAGATGCAGTCTTGGCCTGGTTGAAGGCAATAATAACGAAACTGCTGGTTAAGGCCGAAGACCTGCATCCTCCCCAGAGTAGCCGCCGACTCCTCGCCCAGCCGAGTACGCCAATACAGGGCTCCACCGGAGAGCGCACATTGGACATTGGTTTCGTGAGCGATCCTAAAGCCACAGAGAACAGTAGATGCCATTGGTCTCAAATCCTCGTACCGGGAGAGTTGAAGAGTAATCCTACAGCGGATACTACAGCGAAGGCGTGGCTTAATCTTGGCAGGTACGCTAGAGAAGTACTAGCTTCACAAGACACACAGCGATTTGTATTGGGATTTACGCTCTGCGGATCTCTCATGAGGATTTGGGTGTTTTGACCGGTTAGGCGGCATTGCATCCGAAAAATTCGATGTCAACAAGGACGGCTATCGATTTGTGTTCTCTATCCTAGGCCTTCTAAGGATGTCTAAAAAAGACCTTGGGTTTGACCCTACGATTATAGAGAAGAACGGTCAACGGTATATCGATATTTACCGACTTGGTGAGTCGGAGCGTATCTTCATCACAAGAGTTATCAGCCGAAGCCGCTGCATTGCCGGCCGAGCTACTACATGTTGGCTAGCCTACTCGAATAAGGACCCAGCAACCCCTCTTGTGGTGAAAGACTCATGGCATTACACTATGCGAGCTGAGGAAGGCGAAATGCTTCAAGAAGCGACGAAAAATAGGGTGGTCAATGTTGCACGATACTACCATCACGAAACTGTTCAGGTCGACGACACAGACGATGACATCTTAGCAAATGTTCGACATGGGTTAGCAGTTGAAGACAATCCTCGTCCAGGGCGAAGACCAAGGGCAACTGAAAGAACGCAACAACAAAGTCGCAGTAGCAGCGCGGCTCGCAAACGACCGTCGAGTGAAGCCGGCTTTCCAGAATCACCAACCAAGCGTTCAGCTTCGGAAGCTACAGAGCCAGTGCAAAATCGAATGCACCGGAGAGTTATTCTTCGCGACTATGGGAAGCCCGTCTATAAAGCTACTACCAGGCAAGCTTTACTTATGGCACTTGAAAAGTGTAGTAATGGACATGAATCTCTTTTGGATGCTGGCATCCTTCATCGAGACGTCTCTATTAACAACTTGGTTATGGGGGAGGATGAGAAGGACGTCTTATTAATTGATCTCGATCTTGCAATCAAGGTACAAAGAACCGAGGCATCTGGCGCGAAGGGCAAGACGGGGACAAGAGCATTCATGGCCATTGGGGCCCTCGAGGGCCAGGAGCATTCATTTATGCACGATCTGGAGTCCTTCTTTTGGGTGCTATTCTGGATCTGCATTCACTACAATGGTACTGCCAAGGAAATTGGGCCTACTCGATTTGACGACTGGAACTATCAAGATGACGGCAACTTGGCCTCGCTGAAAGCTGGCACAATTGCAGCCCAACGCAGATTCCTTGGTGTTGTATCGGATTACTTTACACCTTTCAACAAACCTCTGGGGCCGTTGCTAAATAGGCTTCGGATTGTGGTGTTTCCCGGCGGCAGCCCATGGGAGAGGGAGAATAGGCAGCTTTATTCACAGATCAAGGCTATTCTAGTTACAGGCCAACAGGACAGCGATTCCCTGTCTTCTTAATCTTTTCTATCTTCTAAATCCTCTTCATCTTCTCCTCTCTATCTTCGTAGCGATTCCCTGTCTTCTTAATCTTTTCTATCTTCTAAATCCTCTCTATCTTCGTCATCCTCTCTATCTTCGTCATCCTCTCTATCTTCTTTATCTCCCTCCTTTATTCCACTAAAAATGGTACTGTCTTGGACTCAATGGACACGAATCTGTTTAGCTGCTGGCATCCTTCAACGAAATATCTCCATTCATCTATATGTACAAAGTGAGATAGGCATGCGGAACCAGAAGCCCCTAGCTGAAGTCGTCATCATTGTCTCCGTCGTCCGCTGGCGCGGTTGCGTCGTACTGTTCCGGTTGATTCTGACCATCTTCCATCGACCTCAAGTACGCCACCACAGTTTCGTTCTCGACAAGCTGGGATCTCTAGTTCAAGGGGCATCAGACGTCAGTTATACAAAGAAGAGGGTAGGTCAGGTCAAGCCAATAGCAGCAAGACAAAAAATGGCACAGCAATATGATCATAGGAGTGCGAAATAAAATGGAGAAGAAAGCCTTTGTCTGTAATTTGCGGTGGAATAACAGGATTCAAACATGCGAATACGTACCTCTTCTTCGAATTCCGCCACCGCGTCCTGGAGTATAGAATGCTCAATATCCCGGAGGGAGCCCACCAAGTCTACGTGAGCCTGGTCGATAACCTCTGCGACCACCAGGGCCTCGAGCTGCGCACCACTGGGAGCGGCCGCGAGCTTCTCCAGCTGGCTCGCCGCTCGCTCCTGCACCACCGTGACGGCCCGGAGCCGGAAGAGCGCCGCGAGCGGATGGTCCCGGAGGAGCGTATCAAACTCGTGCGCGCGCGCCGTCACGTCCTCCTCCTGCCAGAACAGGCGCAGCGTCCTGCCGCCCGCGTCGTCCTGCAGCACGCGAAACTCGAGCCCGTCCTCCTCGTTCAGGCACATGAGATGCACGAAGCCGCTTTCCCACATTGGCGCGGTGTCGCCGTCTCCCTGGCGTATCGTGACGACGCGGGCTGCGCTGCCAAAGACGCGCCGCTTAGCCAAGGCGAGCGGATCGTCCGGGAAGTCGTTGAGGCGAAGCGTCAGCTGCCGCTTCGTTGTCGTCGTGTCGATGAAGCCATAACTGAAGAGCATCTCGGCCGCCGACTTGCTGTCGCCGTAGGAGATGGTGACTTCGCTTCCTGCGGGGACATGGGCGCCTGGTCGGATGCGCAGCGACACGTCACCGCCGGTCTCTTCCTCGTAGTACGCCATGGCGCTGCCGCCACCGGAGTGGTTCACCATGTCGAGCGCGGGAACCATGGCCTCGCCGGCGTGCGGGAGCTCCAGACAGCGGGACCGGTACCAGGCGTCGACGAGGAGCCAGTCGGACAGCTTGGCTCCGTCGGCCTCCCAGAGTAGCTGGTTCCAAAACGTCAGTGTTGCGGATGTGTCCCGCAGCGTGTCGAATTCACTTTCTAGTGCGGCAACTTTGGCTTCCAGGGCGTCCTGTAGTGAGAAAGGGGTCAGAGGTCATACCACGCACTGCCGGGTCCTTTTGGGTAATACAGCATACCTCTAATGAAGTTCCTCTGAGTAGCAGCTGATGAGTTTCTGTCCATAGCGTGGGGACGGGGATGTCTCTTGGAAGAAACTTGATGTATTCACTCCACGGACTTGACACACAGCGTCTCGTCTTGTCCCCGGCATGCCTGCCTGAGACTATGTGCACCAATAGGTAAATCATAATGTCTAGTCGGGTCGACTGTGAAGAATTAGTCTAGATTAAGTCGATTACATGTAGGCAAAGCTGTCGTATACCTTTCGGCCAACTGCCTCCATGAGCTGTTTGAAGTTGTGATCGACCTTGGCGTACTCTTCAACGGCTGCTCCCGACAACACAAGGTCCGCAGGGACTCTCATAATTTCCAAAGAATCATCTAGATTTTCTGAAGCACTCAGATCGCCCTCTGCCACGAGTCCGTAGCCCTTGCCGTCGATGTGGCGCATGCCCACCTGCTGAAGCTTCACATCCTGCAGGGTGGCCCAGGCTGGCAGGGACTCTATGGACAACTGAGGACTGGCCGACATGCTGGGCGGCCTGAGCAGCGCACGGATGAGAAGGAGATTCGCTGAATTCCAAAAGATGCCCCTTTTCTCAGTTGAAAGAATTAAGCCGCTGATATTGATTTGCTAATGTCTCCCGGAAGGGTCCTGTCCGTAAGGCGGAGCTTCCGCGCTGCCCCACCAAAACCCAGTACGTCATGCCGAAAATAGAGCTGCCATGTTGGTCGCATCGAAATTTTTATTTGTGCTCCATGAGCAGCGTTTTTGACATTAGACCTTGTCGCGCCGCGCGACTGCCTGTGATTGGGAGCATATCTTACATGAAACTACAAACGACGATACAGGACTACCGTGTGTAATCCTCGGCTCCGTGCCCGCCCGACATTCCCCTCCCGTTTGCATCTCCAGATACCCCGCCATGCCTCGCGATCCCCTCATTGGGCTGGTGGGAAAGCCTTCGGCGGGCAAGAGCAGCACGCTCAACAGCCTGACTGATGCGAGTTCCAAAGTTGGTATGTTACTTATTTATCCGCGCAATCCCTTCTTTGCGTGGCTCAATATAGGTCTAACCACACAATCCTGTCAGGCAACTTCCCGTGAGCGCCCCTCCAACCAAACGTCCATGTGACGTTACCCATATCCTGTCCTCCTCCGTCGCCTCCCCAGCCTTTGGCCGATTTCTTCTAACACTGGCCCTCCAGCTTCACGACCATCGACCCGCAACGAGCGATCGGCTACCTGCAAGTAGACTGCGCCTGCGCGCGCTTCAACGTCTCCGACCGGTGCAAGCCCAACTACGGCGCGTGCGCCGCCGGCCGGCGCTCCGTGCCCATCGAGCTCCTCGACGTCGCCGGGCTCGTCCCCGGCGCGCACCAGGGCAAAGGTCTCGGCAACAAGTTCCTCGACGACCTGCGGCACGCGGACGCGCTCATCCACGTCGTCGACGCCTCCGGCACCGTCGACGCCGAGGGCAAGGCCACGCGCGGCTACGACCCCTCGGTCGACATCGCCTGGCTGCGCAGCGAGGTCGTCGCCTGGATCCTCGGCAACCTTGTCCAGAAGTGGGGGTCCCTGCGCCGCCGGCACCTCGCCACCAAGGCCACCGCCGCCGAGACGCTGCAGCTGCAGTTCTCCGGCTACGGCTCCACGCCCGTCGTCGTCGCCCGCGCGCTCGACCGCCTCGCCCTCCGCGAGCCCCTCGAGGACTGGTCCGACGCCACCGTCGAGCGCGTCGTCAACGCCTTCATCGACGAGAAGTTCCCCACCGTCATCGCGCTCAACAAGATTGACCACCCGGACGCCGACAAGAACATTGCCAAGATTGCCAAGATGCAGGACCCGGCCAGCATCGTGCTGTGCTCTGCCATCTCGGAGATTTTCCTGCGCAAGATGGCCAAGCAAAACTACATCAAATACGTGGAGGGCGGCGAGTTCGTGGACACGCGCGAGGACCTGGTGGAGCAGGGCGACCCGGAGGGTGGCGGGCTGCGGCCGCTGGACGAGAAGAACAGGAACCGCATCGAGAACCTGCGTGACATGGTGCTGTACCGCTTCGGGTCGACGGGCGTAGTGCAGGTGCTGTCCAAGGCGGCGGAGCTGCTCGGCCTGGTGCCCGTGTTCCCGGTGCGCAGCGTGTCGACGTTCGTGACGGGCGCAAACGACACGAAGCACGTCTTCAAGGACTGCGTGCTGGTCAAGAAAGGCTCGACGGTGGGGGACGTGGCGCGCAAGATCATGGGCGATGCGCCGGTCGCGTACGTGGAGGGCGTGGGCGGCCTGAGGGTGTCCGAGGACGACATCGTGGCGGTCGGCAAGAATGATGTGAGTGTCTGAGCTCGGGTTGAATTGTGTCCATGGCATGTCGGGACTAACACATACGCAGGTTCTTTCATTCAAGGTCGGCAGGGCGTAGAGACCATTTAGACGGATTGCGATTTACTTACGGACGGAGTTCTGTTGGCATGGGTTAATATCGACTGCATAGAAATGCGATGAGCATGATTGGGGGCCGGGATTGATTGCATATATATTTATTTTCGATAGGCGCTTCTCTACGACGACGTGACCCGAACAGGCCATTCCCTCGGCCGCTCGCCAAACACCACGCTGACACCGTGCTTTGCCGCCGCCGCTCCGAGCCCGTCCATCAGGGCACCTCGTATCTGGTTCTGGTATATGACCTTGATTGTCTTTGTTTCCTTGATGATGGCCGAAATCACGGAGCACATTTCCGGTTCCTCGTAATGATCAGATCGAATCTCGAGCGTCTCGAGTTCCGGAAACGTCGCGAGGAACGTCGGCAAGGGGAGGTCCTCCGGCGTGCGGGGGAACGAGCGGAACCGAAAGTGCGAAAGGGCCATGCAGCGGAGTCCTGGCGCCCCGGCGAGCCAAGCGTACTTTGCGAGATGGGCCGAGCTAGCGGCGCCGGCCGGGGAGGCGAGGGAATCTGGCGGAAACACGATGTCCAGCGTGTCAAGTTGGCCGGCGGCTGCCTGGTCCTGGGCCACCTGCTGCAGGCTCTCCGGGTCCAGCACGGCGTTGGCCAGCCTGATTGCCTTGAGGCTTTTGTACTCGTTCCGCCAGTTGTTCTCGGGGTCGAGCGGAGTGCCAGTCATGTTCCAGAGCTTCTGAATCGCTGGGCCTGGGTTAAGAGTGAGGGGCTCTATGGCGATGGCATCCGGGTTGGGGCTCCACGGCAGATCCAGATCGATATACTCCAGCTTGTGGCCATGGTTCAGCGATGAAAAGAGGCAAATGATGAGGGTAGTGGCAAAGCGAGCGGCTGTGCTAGAGTTGCCCCCAGCGACAACGAGCCCCTTGAAGTTTGGCCAAAGCTTGCTCCATTGATCTTCCCAATCGTTAGAACGGTCGGGTAGCGTGTCTTGCAGCCATAGTTGTTCTAAAGCAGGCGTTTTTGTGCCAACATGTAGCTAAGAAGTAAATATTAGCATGAGTAACGACATACGAGGCAAATACCCTGCTTCAACTTACAATCGGACACATGGCTGTTGATCCGGGGCGCATCTGCAAGTGCAAGTTTTTTAGTTTCGGCATCAAAGGCACATCCTGCTCTCGGAACCAGCTCATAGGAAGTCCAGAGAGATGAAGCGTTTCTATTGTCTCTGCCACGGGGTTTAACAGCTCAAATGGATATGCCGAAACGGATATATAATCCAGGCCGACAATACTCTTCTTTGGCTCTGCTGTGAACAGCCGTAAGGATAGCGTTTTGAGGGTTTTACAAAGGCCGGCGGTAGGTGGTATTTTAAGAGTGTGATCCGGAAAGCTTAGTTCGAGATGCTCCAGCCGCGAGGCGCCCATCAACAGTGCGAAGAGCTTGGCTTGGGAGAGTTGGAACCGGTGGTTCTTTTCTTCAATCACTATTCTTCGCACATCGCGCCCAGCGCTGGCGACGAGTTTCTTCAAAAAGTCTATGCGCGGTGGCCGTCGGGGCGTTGAAGGGCCTGTGAAGTCGAGGTCTTTCCACAGACTGGCAAAGTCGCGTGACGTGATTGTCCGCTGCCACTGCTTGGAGACTCTTTGACACCGTCTTGGTTTTTTTTGTCAATACGATTCAACGTAGTACATATTGTTGTTGCGCTGATACTTACACTCTCTGCCTCAGATTGCAGTATGAGAGAATCCAGATAAACAGTTCTGACGGTAGGAAGACGGGGTCTTTGCGACAGAACCGAAGATGAAGCTTGCTTCGAGCACTATACAATTGCTGCACAGGGCTAAGTTAACATGGCGCTTTATAGCGATGTGTCAAAGGCGGACCAACTTGGAATTTTGGGCTGTTGGTCATGCGACTAACACTGCCTGCATCGACGCCAGCACTGTATACTTTCCAGGCGAATTCGTCTTTCTTCTGAAGTCGAGCAATTTTGCCTAGCCTTAGATATCCCTGTAATTGTCAGCTTTCTTTTTTTTTTATCGGGCATTGGCGCACACATACATCGGGGAAGCGAGGAGCAAGCTCCAGTATCCATTCCGCATCTCGTCTGGCACGATCGAGCTCCTTGAGCGACTCAAACGTGGCTGCCCGGTAGTCCAACGCCTTGATATGGACAGGGTTGTCGCATTTGTTAAATGTCTTGCCGACAGGACAAGTGCAAGTGTACATGGCCTCGTGAAAGATGGAACCATTCTTTTCTACCACCGCCTCAAAATTCTTGCAGGCGCAACGATCTCGCTTCAAGCCGCGGTTGCATTTGCACAAGCGCATGGCCTATAGAGACAAATGGATATTAGATCCGATCAGATTGCGGGGAGGGAAGCTTCAGAGTGGTATGGCGCTCACGAGCGCCCTCATGGGCCGGGCGGATGGACAGGACATACCCTTGTAAACTGTTCCAACGCGTGCTTGTAGCGCTTTGCGCGGTAGTCCTCCTGGCCTGTCCTCAAAGCGGCCTCTGCCTGGGTGCCGGGCATGCTGTCGTACAGCAAGGTCCTGCCTGCCAAACTGCCTCAAATGTAGGATTTATATTGAAACGTGACAAGGAAAAAAAAAAAGAAGAGGAGGAGGCTGTAGAGCTCGGAGGGGCCTCCGGAATGGTTATGCAGGCGCGTTGCGTTTGTGGCAGGGACGTGTAGCCGGGCCGGGTGGCCCACTTGATATAAGAGATGGTTTATTCGACAGGTTGTTAGTTTGTGCTCTAACTACGGCACTTATTACCAGTATTAATATTATTAGCAGGCCTGACTATTATGATTCGATAGGCAACCCTTGGGCCGGGGCCTCCAAGCCTCAGTTCCGCTAGTTATCAATCATTCAAATTATTCTCACATGCATATTTCCAAGACACTATTTCAACCAGGCGGCGGGGCCATTCTACGTGTACAGGACGTTTTTCCTTTCCTTTCTTTTTCTTCCACTTGTGTCAAAACGCCACAATCCTTTTCCCGTGCCCTTGCCACGTTGGTCTCCCCCAGAGACTATTGATTGGTTTCTGTTAGACGTTCACCTCCATCATCCCGCCAAGACAACAAACGGCCCAAGATGCCGTGTCTCGAAAGTTATCGAGTTATTTGCTCAGCTGTACCTGCGCCGCGATGAATCCAGACACACCATTGCTTATCCAGCATTCTTCGCCGTCTAGCAGAGACTCTGCCTTGATGGGCTCCTCTACCGCGAGTTTGCTATCATCCCGTCAGCTAGCTCCCGCCAATAGCTTGTAATAGCACCTACTTTTCGAGGGCATATCGCCTTGATGTCCCGTTGTTGCCCCCGCTGCCCAGGCTGGAGCTGAACTCGGCTGAGACGGGCGGCGTTATCCACTGACCGTTTCTCCAAAAGTACGGCGTGGTGATGCTGCCCTCCATGATCTCGCCGCTTTGGGCATTGACCATTAGCACCTCCTTGCGCTCGCCCATCTTAATCCCGGCGCGCGTCCGTGCTTCGTTGTACATGTCTCGTTTCGACGTTTTGTGATGTGTAAATTCAGACGACGGGACGGGGACGTCATCTCGGAGCAAGGCGAACACCACGGATCGCACCGCCTCCATGCTCTCCGGCGCGGCGCCTGGTGCGGGCAAACGCAAGGGAAATAGATTTTCCAATGCGGCGTCCGGGGTGTCGAATTTCTGGAATTCAAATGTGCCGTGGGCGTGTACGATGATTCGGAGTCGCACCGGCGTCATCTGCGCCGTGCCGAGGAACTCGTTGGCCGAGTCGGCGAGCTTCGTGAGGGCCTGCTCGCCGGTGAGGGCGTAGACGGCAGACTGCCACCCCCAGTGAGTGGCTGCTCGGAGCAGGCGATCGCGGTGATGGTCTAGGCAGTAGAAGGGAGATACGTGATTGTAATTCCATGCGGCATGTCGAAAGCCACGGCTGGGTACCTGCTGTAGACTAGGGTCATAGCGCAGCGAGGTGAAGATGTAAAAGTCGTCAGTCCCAGGCATGGTGAATGCTACGCTAAGTCTTCACGTTTGTATGAGGCGGAGGGAGTGAGAGCGCGAAGGATGATGCCTGTAATCAATGTCTACCTCACCACGATAATGTATGACGGCACACGACGACTTTCTTAGCGGGAGAGGGAGCCCGCCTGTACCCTGCCCGAGGCTGGTGTTGGGTGATATCCACCAGGATTCGATGCCGGGATAAGCTGCACAAGCACATTGTGCCATGGCTGTGCAAATGAGATGGAAATAATTGATTGCTAAATATTTGAGATATACTTTTAGAAACAAGAGCAGATTTGGTTCGATACTCTGACGTATGCGATGACGCCTGTGAGAGGTTGAATGTGTATAGGTACTGTGATACATGTCTATTGCTGTCATGGTTTATTAGGTGTGTCTGGCAATTGCACAAGAGCCTAGTCCTGAATGCTAAATACAGGATTTCACAAAAGACAAATAAACCTGATAACAGAATAATTTACCGAAATAAAAAGACATATACCTCCATCAGACAGTTATAGCCAGCACCTCAGACTCAATGCCTCAGGCAACTCAGCCAGGGAGACCCAACTATTTTTGTGGTTTTCAGCGGGCTTCTGGCCTATAAACCGGCACCAAATCCATGAATCTGCCCGTTCCCCAGGGCGTTTCCGGCGAGACCACCCACTGGGAAATGACTAAGGCGGTTCCGCCGTTGGCTGGCAGAAAAAAGTTACCCAGGTAAGCTGCAAGCCGCGCAAAATTACGACACACCACCTCTTGGCTGGAATCGCCTTTTTTTTTCTGCTGCGCGACCCAGAAGCTTCTGTTGCTACAGCTCTCCTTTCTCGCATCGGTCCTCCCCGTCTGCTCCTCGCTGCATCACGGGCTTGTTTCTCTTGCGACTTCTATCTTCTCTGGCACTCACCCTTTCTTATACCTTTTACTCCTTTAATCCTTCCCGACCCTGTACTCTATCTCTTCCACAGCCATGTCGAACCCCCTACCGTCCATCCCGCCCGTCCGTCCGGTGGCCGTGCCCGTCAGCGCTCCCTCCAGCACTTGGGATCGCATTACGTCTTGGGCTTCCGAGAACAAGGCTGTCGTCTACACAATTGCCGGCGTCGCCGTTGTCGTGACCGGTGCCGGTGCTGTATACTATCTCAACTCGGAATCTGTGAGTGGCGTCCCGCACGCGAGAAGCTATCCGACGTCATTGAGTAGCCAATTCCATCCTGGCCATCGTCTAACATCGTCTGTCTGCGATAGAAACCAAAGACCGACGGAGCTCCCAAGCTCAGCAAAAAGGAGCGTCGCAAGCGCAAGGAAGCCGAACGCAAAGCCACCGAGACCAATTCCGCCCCTTCCTCATCCCAGCCCAAGGTCCCCACAGTCCAGGTCGAGGATGAGCTCCCCGAGGTCGACGAAACCATTGTCCAGACCCTCACCCAGCAGCAGCGCGAAGAGTACGCTGCCAAGCTCAAGCAGGCCGGTAACAAAGCTTACGGCGATAAGGCGTACAACAAGGCCATCGAGCTATACACCAAAGCCATTCTATGCAAGCCCGATCCCGTCTTCTACTCCAATCGCGCTGCCTGCCACAGCGCCATGAGCGAATGGGACACCGTCATCGACGACACCACCGCCGCCATCGCCATGGACCCCGACTACGTAAAGGCCATCAACCGCCGCGCCACCGCCTACGAGCACAAGAAGATGTACCCCGAGGCCCTCCTCGACTTTACCGCCTCGTGCATCATTGATAACTTCAAGAGCGATTCCACCGCGCAGGCCGTCGAGCGTCTTCTCAAGACATTTGCCGAAGTCAAGGCCAAGGAGATGATGGCTTCCCGCACTGCTAAGCTCCCCAGCCCCATCTTCGTCGGCAACTACCTCCAAAGCTTCCGCTCCAAGCCTCGCCCCGCCGGTCTTGAGGACTCTGTCGAGCTGTCCCTCGAAACTGGTCTCGGCCAGCTGCAGCATGGTCTCCAGGGTCTCGACAAGCGCACCTCGGCAGGATATGAGCAGGCTCGTCTTGCTTTCGAAAAGGCCCTCGAGCTTGCTGACCTCGGCGACCACGAGGCTCTCGCCTATAACTGCCGCGGGACCATGCGCACCCTGCTTGGTGACCACGCTGCCGCCACTAGCGACTTGAACAAGAGCATCGAGCTCGACCCTACCATGACCCAGAGCTATATCAAGAACGCCAGCATCAGCCTTGAGCTCGGCGACGCCGCCCAGGCAGACAACCAATTTGCCGAAGCCCTCAAGTTCGGACCCAACGATCCCGACGTCTTCTACCACCGCGCGCAGGCCAACTTTATCCGGGGCGACCTGTCCGAGGCCCAGAAGGATTACCAGAAGTCCATCGATCTGGACAAGGACTTCATCTTCTCCCACATTCAGCTTGGTGTGACACAGTACAAGATGGGCTCCATCGCCTCGTCCATGGCTACCTTCCGCCGCTGCATCAAGAACTTCCCCAAGGTTCCCGATGTGTATAACTACTACGGCGAGCTGCTGCTCGACCAGGGCAACTACTCCGAAGCCGTCGAGAAGTTTGACACTGCCGTGGAGATGGAGAAGCAGACGAAGCCCATGTCCATGAACGTGCTGCCCCTGATCAACAAGGCGCTCGCCCTTTTCCAGTGGAAGCAGGACTTCAAGGAGGCCGAGAACCTGTGCGAAAAGGCCCTCATTATCGACCCCGAGTGCGACATTGCCGTGGCCACCATGGCTCAGCTTCTCCTACAACAGAACCAGGTCGCCAAGGCTCTGAAGTACTTTGAGCGCGCCGCCGAGCTTGCCCGCACCGAGGGCGAGATCGTCAACGCCCTGTCCTACGCCGAGGCCACGAGAACACAGGTCAAGGTGACCGAAAAGTACCCGCAGCTGGCAGCCAAGCTTGCTGCGTCGGCAGCGGGCGCCGGCGGCCTTCGCATGGGCGCTTAGAGGAGCGGCAATGGTGAGCCGTGAAGATGGTTGTATCCCGCGCTATATTAATACGAAACAAGTAAAAAACGAAAGTAGGGTGGCTGCGAAAGTGTGTACGATGGTGACGGGAGCTGCGAGCAGATGCGGCCGATGTTGAGTAATAAGCTCATGACGACGGGTTGTCTGTTTGTTTTTTATTATGGCTTTCCTTTTCAAAAACAAACGAACAAGGAAAATGGGCAAAAAAGACGCATAGGATTTTTTTTTCTTGTAATGTTTCTAGGGGCGTGGCAAAGAAGGTCATTTGTAGAGAGGGGCGAGCTGCATCGTTTTTTTCTTTCTTGGCTCTTGCAACTGGGAAAAAAAAGGCGCCTCTTTCTTGTGTACAAATTTTTCTCTCTCTTTTCTTCACTATCATCTCGTGTGGTGCTATTTCAGTGTTGTTTCCATGAATGAAAAACTTCTCTCTCACTAATCGTCTGGCGCTTTGCTCGTGCAAAGTAACTTTACGCGCGGTTGATATTCCAAAGATATATCGTGAATATAGAGGGTGAGGGAAGTGGGTAAATGAAACCTTATAAATCATGATCATATTTTTATATAAGACCACATGACAACAATACATGTCTTCGTCTGATATCTTGTCGGCGTAGATTACTTTCCTCCTCATTAACGTTGTAACCCCCCGCCCGTGTAAGAAAAATACAAGTATTTCCGCTAATTTTTTTTCGTCGTTTGTGAAGCTGCAGTCGTGACCACAGCGTTCCTAGGATCACCCCGATCGACATATGCGCTTTTCTATCATTCGTGACATCCCTGCCCTCCGCCTCTTCGCATTCACGCCTTGGTAGCATTCTTGGTCAGGGTGATGCCGAGGGCGATGCCGAGGACGGCGGCGATGATGATGAGGACGACGATGAAGAAGCACCACCACTTGAGCTTACGGCGGTTGCGGGCGCTCTTGTTGGCCTGGGCGACCTGCTGGTTGCCCGACTCGAGGTTGTCGACGACGTCCTGGCCCTTGTTCTCGGCGTCAGCGATGACGGACTCCTGCTGCTCGACCATGGTGGCGAGCTCCTGGTAGAGGACGGCGAGCTCGGCGAGGGTCTGCTCGATGCGCTGGAGCTCGCTGTGGCGGGCGCGGACGTTGCCGAGGACGGAGGAGGCGTGGCCGGAGCGGTTCGTGCGGAGCTGTCAATGAGTTTTTAGCTCTAGAGCTTGTCTTTGTGCGCGTTCTGGGTGTCTGTGCTTTTGCGACTTCTGTCACGGATGTGACGGAGGGCTTCTGCAAGCTTGCGCAAGCAGGGAAACAATGCCAAAGTTGACGGCAATGACAGCTAAAAATCGAGCAGAACGAGGACATAAAAACTTACAGCAGTCTGAAAGACGCCCTCATTACCCCAATCGGTCTCGGCAGCCTGCTGGACCTCTTGCTCCGAGGCGTCCGGGTTGACGATGCGGTACTGGCGGGCGATCTGCTCCCTGTACTTTTGGCGGTACTCGCGCTCGATGCTCTGGTACGAGTCGAGCTCCGACTTGAAGAAGGTCTTCAAGGACTGCAGCTGGGTCTGCTTGGTCTTGCGCGAGGCGTCGGTGGTGCGGGCGAGGTCGCGCTCGAGGCCCTTGATGCCGTCCTTGATGGCCGTATTGCGGACCTGCGTCTGGGCGACGTACTGCTCGAGCTGGCGATCGGCCTGCGGGTCGGCGGCGCCGAGGGCGCGCTGGTGCAGCTGCCCGATGGTCTCGATGTCGCCGGTCAGCCGCGTAATGTCGTTGCGGAGCGACTGCACGCGCGCGAGGAAGTCCTGCTGCGACAGCGGCTGCGTGCTGGACGAGGATGTCTGCGGGTGGTCTTGGAGCTCATAGTTTTCTTGGGAGTACGGGTTAGGCTAGGGAGGAGGACAAGAGTTAGCTTTTAGATCGTGGTTGGAGGGGTGGTCGGCGCGTCAAGTCTGGTTTGCATTGATGCTATTCGCACCTGCTACTAAAGCCGGGGCTGCGCCAGTGCCGAGCGAAAGTTGTCTGAGCTGCAACCACGGCTGCGCAAACCGCAATGCACCAGCGGCGACGATGACGGAACGAGGTAAAGATAAAAACACGTACCTGGCCATAGGCTTGACCGGCCTCTTGCGCAGGCGCCTGTTGGTAGGGGTTCGGTTGGCCGTAGGACATGGTGACGGGCGGGCTGGCGGAGATGACAAATTAAAACAACGCAGAGTTGGCGGCCCGGGGAGATGCGCAATTGAGGGCGATTCGGAAGGGCCGGTGCGAATCAAGTCAATCAGGGTGATGAAGAATGAAGAAGCCAGGAATGGAGGAAGATGGAAGAAAGAAAGATGAGGCGGCGGGAGAGGCGGAAGTGGGTGAAAGGAAATGTATGTACGAATAGGTAGGTACCCTTCCTTCCGCAGAGGCTGTGGTGGGTTTGGTGTGTATCTTTGCTGCTTCTGCTTTTGGTGATGACGAACCAGACCCAAGCTAGATTCGATTAGTTACTTGTTGTTGGTATGGGCAGCGAAAGTAAGCTGGAAGTGGAAGAATATTAGAGTCAAAATCAGATGAAATCAAGTGCAAGCTTAGCTAGAGCTTCAACGGATGGGAATGCATTGCTACAAATACTGCTCTTCGTAGGTAGGTATGTACCTTCCCTCAAAGCCACCCGTTTGCATCTCAAGTCAGCCCCCCGTCATCAGCAGCCCCAAAAGTAGGTCAATTCAAAGCCAAGTCAAAATAAAACAGACATTCAAGGCTGCCTGATCGGCCTACCTAGCGTCCCGCATTCCCACTGAAACAGAACACACAGAATGCAGTTCCGCTGCCGAGAAACAAGTTCCCGCTAAAAAAGTTTAGAGGAGACGGGCTCAAAAGCCAAAAATAGGCCACTTTCCATCCGACACGCAAGCTGCCAGGTTTTCCTGCTTACTTACAGGGCACCCCGAGATGCAGCTTCTTGCAGCCCAGTTTCGCATTCCCCAAGTTGCCCTGCCTGCGCCACAGCAAATCCGAGTACGCGCCATCATCCCAACGAGGCTGTGACGGAGCGGAGGTCAAGGCTGACCAATTCTCAACTCTGAACGGATACATCAGCACAGCCTCTCTACAGTAGTCTCGCTTTTCCATCCGATGACGGTATTTTATCTTTGGATAGAGTGCAGTCTATATCTATCTCTGTTTTTCTATGCCTTTTCCGTTTTGATCTCTTTTTTGGGGGGGTTTCATTTCTTGCACCTGAATAGCCACTTGTAGATGGCCTGCCAGGCACCGTGACAACCAAGAGCATCTCCAATAGTTCGAGTCGCAGCAAGCCAATTATTTTACAAATATTTAATCCGTATATACAGTAGCTCCCCTACACCACAATCGCCATCTATCCATCTTGCATAAATGAAATGTCGTCATTGTGCATCCACTTCTCCCTCTGCTCGTTCTGATATCTCGGTGCCTGATGCTAGTGGCTGCCATCCATGCCTCACAGCGCCAATCAAAGTCGCTTTTCCGCTCGGTCCGTGCTGTTCGTTCTTCAACACGGTTTTCACGAACCAATCATGCCCTGCATACATATTCCCACGCTGAGTAGATCATCTCGTATCGACATCTGGCAGCCTAGAGCGGAATTCCGAGAAATCGCAGGCAGATCATTCACTTCTCTCGACCTCGGGTATTGTATCAACAGTCGTTCCTAGTTTATCTACCCCGCTCATAGATAATTCTTCTTCTTCGCCGTCCGCGTGTACTGCGACAGATGCCACTCCACGTCACCATCCTTGTTCTCCAGCGTGCCCGCGCGAATCTCAAACGGCCGCATCGTCATCCGCGGGCCGACCTCTGCCAGCTCCACGCTGTCGTACCCGGTCCGCACAAACACGTGATGCCGTACCTCGATGCTATCGTCAATGTTCTTGAACGTCACCACGCGACTGCCCATTTTATTCTTGCTCGTGATCGGCTCCCTCGGTGGGAACACATGCTTCAGGACCTTGACGATGCGCTTGCCTAGCGGTGTCGTGAACCCGTCAAAGATGAGGTGCGGGTACGACTCGCTGACGGTGCCGCGCACGCTGCCGGGGATGTCGTGTCGCAGGACGACGTTGTGGAGCGAAAATGATACGGTCGGGCCGTGAGGAAAGTGCGACAGCGTCAGCGCCGTCGGCGTGCCGCGGTGCTCGTGCAGCAGAATCACGTCCGACAGGCCAGAGGACTTGGCGGAGCGCACGAGCTCTGGCAGGATGAGGTTGCCGCGGTTCAGGCGGATCGCGGTCGGTAGCAGAAGGCGAATCTCTTTCGCAAATGCGGCCAGCCTTGCTGACGGGTCGCGCGACGTCGTCACAAGGATGCGCGGGTCGACAATGCCAGAGAGCTGGGCATATTCGTCATCCAGGTCCAGCTCCTCGGCCGTCGTCTTATCCGCCGACTCGTCATACTGGTAGTCTTTTCGTAAGGATTTATCGTTTGCAATAGTGGGATCAAGAGGCCTGCCAGACGCAAGCGACGATCTCATCTTGGCTCTTTTTTCGCTAATTTCGGCATCTCGTAGTAGGACGGCACGCCGGTAGAGATAGTCCCTCCGTTGCCTGGCTTGCTTACGCTGTGTCGTGACAGATTAGCAATGTCCTAGATTTCTTAGGTCAAATCGTCAATCACTTACAATCATCATCTTGGCAGATTTTTCGCGGCCTCTATACCTTGAAATTTCTGGTCTGTAAAAAGCCAAGTTCCAAAAAACGAAGTTGCTAACCAAAACTTTAGACTTTTAGGCGCTATCGATAGCGCTCCCGCTTATCACGTGTATGTACGCAAATTGTCCCACCAAAGTAGCCTTGGTGGACGGAACCAAGGAAAGAAGGCGGGTTGGCGCATCCGCAGAGTTTCTCTGACTCTTACTCACAGGGAAAATCAAGTTTGTCTTTTGTCTCTCGCAGCTTGTGCAAAGATCCTATTGCCCTCCGAGCGCCGCTCCTACTTGCGCACACGCCACCACGCCACCACAGGCTCATTTTCGTCTTTCCGCCGCCACTTGCCCGCGATGATGTGAATCGCTTCCGCAAACGATTCGACAGCCTTTCTTTCACAGCCCTTCCTAGCACCACCTTCGTGCCACTAGAATTTTTCTGGAAGTAACTGGTACTTTGTGAGTCTTAAAAATACTGGCTCACGTGTTCATTCGACTTTCCTCTTCTGTTTTCGCTTTTTGTCTCGTTGTAGTGTTGCTGTTCGTGCTGACTGTGGCTAGTGAAAGAAAACCTACTATCGCGACCTCCCGACCGCGACTACAACCAACATGGAGGGTGCCTTCACCCATGTAGGCAATCACCTCATTTCCGACTCAGCTGCGGCCATCAACGCTGGAAATGACGGCCTGTCTACGCTCGACGCCGACGAGCGCCTCCTCTATGGCAAGCATGGCGACCACGGCGGCCGTCGACGCGACGACGACGATGACAACCAGACCGAGGCCTTTGACGACGACAACGACAACGATAGTCTGGGCAGTATTCCAGTTGACGAAATGGTCGGGTTGAATCTCAATAACGCCGAGGAGGAGAAGGAGCTCCCCGCATACGCATGCGCGTAAGTGGCCCTTTGCCAGCCGCCGTATGCGTTGGCACAAGCTCACAGATCACAGGTACTGCGGTATTCACGCTCCAGCTTCCGTCGTCAAGTGTTTGATCTGCAACAAATGGTTTTGCAGCGCCCGCGGCAATAGCACCTCTTCCCACATCATCAACCATCTTGTCCGAGCGCGCCACAAGGAAGTTCAGCTTCACCCCGAGTCCGCCCTCGGCGATACTATTCTCGAATGTTATAGCTGTGGCACCAAAAACTCCTTTTTGCTTGGATTCATTCCTGCAAAGTCTGACTCCGTAGTTGTGTTGCTGTGCCGCCAGCCTTGCGCGGCGTCGGCCTCAAACAAGGATATGAACTGGGATCCCTCTCGCTGGGAGCCATTGATCAAAGAGCGCGCATTCCTCGACTGGCTCGTCAGCGCCCCCTCCGAAGCTGAGCAGCTGCGTGCGCGCCACATGTCTCCCAACACAATTGCGCGTCTTGAGGAGATGTGGAAGCTAGAGCCCAACGCCACCATTTCCGATCTCGACAAGAGCCAGACCGTTGACGACGACCCCGACCCAGTGCAGTTGAAATACGATGATGCGTTCCACTACCAAAACATTTTTGGGCCGCTTGTAAAGATGGAGTCCGATTATGACAAAAAGCTCAAGGAGGCACAGTCCGAGGATAATCTGACCGTCGAATGGTCGCAAGGTCTGAACAACAAGCACCTTGCCACCTTCAATCTGCGCAAGATTGAGTCCGGAGAAGTCAAGCTTGCGGTCGGCGATGAAATGCTACTTCGTTACAACGGTGGACTCAGAGAATCTTGGCAAGGCGTGGGCTACGTCATGAAGATTCCCAACAGTCAGTCAGACGAGGTTTGTCTGGAGCTGCGCAAGACTGGAAATGACAGATCCGTTCCTACGGACCTGTCCACTAACTTCTCAGCCGACTACGTCTGGAAGGCCACTTCTTACGACCGCATGCAACTGGCCATGAAGACCTTTGCCGTCGACGACATGAGCGTCTCTGGCTTCATCTTCCACACACTACTTGGTCACGATGTTCAGCTGCAGCCCATGAAGTCCAACCTGCCTAAGAAGTGGTCTGCACCAGGTCTGCCGGATTTGAACCAAAGCCAGGTCGACGCGATCCGTTCGGTTCTCCAGAAGCCACTCAGTCTTATTCAGGGTCCTCCTGGTACTGGTAAGACGGTGACATCTGCCACCATCATCTATCACTTGTCCAAGATGAGCGGGAATCAGGTTCTCGTTTGCGCGCCTTCCAACGTTGCCGTTGACCAGCTTTGCGAGCGCATTCACCGCACTGGCCTCAAGGTCGTTCGACTCACGGCCAAGTCTCGCGAAGATGTCGAGTCTTCCGTCAGCTTCCTTGCGCTTCACGAGCAGGTGCGAATGTCGGAGCACAACACTGACTTTGCCAAGTTGTCGCAGCTCAAGAGCGAGACTGGTGAATTGTCCAGCCAAGATGAGAAGAAGTTCAGGCAGTTGACCAAGGCGGCCGAGCGAGAGATTCTTAACAACGCTGACGTCGTTTGCTGCACCTGTGTTGGCGCCGGCGACCCTCGTCTGTCCAAGCTCAAGTTCCGTAGTGTCCTGATTGACGAGTCGACGCAGTCTGCAGAACCTGAATGCATCATTCCCCTTATGTTGGGCTGCAAACAAGTCGTTCTTGTCGGCGACCACAAACAGCTTGGCCCCGTCATCATGAACAAGAAAGCCGCCAAGGCCGGCCTCAGCCAGTCTTTGTTTGAGCGTCTCATGCAGCTTCGCCTCCAGCCCATTCTCCTCAACACTCAGTACCGCATGCATCCTTGCCTGTCGGAGTTCCCGTCCAACATGTTTTACGACGGCAGTCTGCAGAACGGCGTCACTCAGGAACAGCGTATCCGAAAGGACGTCGACTTCCCCTGGCCTGTGGCGGAGATGCCCATGATGTTCTGGTCCAACATTGGCAATGAGGAAATTTCCACGAGCGGTACTTCGTACCTGAACCGAACAGAAGCTTCCAACGTTGAGAAGATTGTGACGCGATTCTTCAAGGCAGGTGTCAAGCCATCCGAGATCGGTGTCATTACACCGTACGAGGGCCAGCGAAGCTACATTGTTACGACTATGCAAAACGCAGGCACCGCCAAGAAGGAGTACTACAAGAGTGTTGAAGTTGCTTCCGTCGACGCCTTCCAAGGCCGTGAAAAGGACTTTATCGTGCTGTCCTGCGTGCGTTCGAACGAAAACCAGGGCATCGGTTTCTTGTCGGATCCTCGCCGCCTCAACGTCGCCCTCACGCGTGCCAAGTACGGTGTGGTTATTCTCGGCAACCCCAGGGTGCTTTCTAAGCATGAACTCTGGTACAACTTGCTCACTCACTTCCGTGACCGTCGCTGCTTCGTCGAGGGCCCCCTGACCAACTTTCAGCAGTGCCTTCTTCAGTTTAGCAAGCCCCGATCGCACCGGCAGAAGCCCGCCAACCAGCTTCCAGTGGGCAGTTACCAGAACCACAATGGACGCTTCAACGGCGGGCCGGGCACGATGCGCGACTTTGACTCTGGTTCCATGATGTCCTACGTCGCAGACGACGTCTCTTCCATCCAGGGGTCGACCTTTGGCGGCGCAGCACTCAACACGGCGTTCCCTCCGATGTTCTCCAACTTTGCCCCCGAGCATTGGCCTGGTCTGCCTGGCGTCGGCACCCAGGGCGGTCGCGGTGGAAAGAGCCGCACGCGTGCCGCTGAGAGTGTTGCCGGGGAGAGTGTAGCGAACTCGGAAACGACGGATGCGTCGTCCAGCATCATCGGCAGCCGCGGCGTGGGCCAGGGCGGCGTTAGTCTCGGCGCGGGTCTACAGGATGCCGTCACCGGCATGCGCGCCATCTCGTACACGCAAAGCGATCGACTGCGACAGTACGTCGAGAGCACCGGCTCGCGCATGCCACCTGGCAACCGTTATGGTGGGCGTCGTTACGATGACGATGAGAAGAGTGTCAGCACGGCGTTCCACAGTCAAGTTGGAGGGGGCTACGACTGAGCGACCAGACGATCCAGGACGCGCATGTCTTGCGTTTTGTGAGAACTAAAGCTTTCTTAACGGGTGAAGAACCAATCTTTTGCCAAGCTACCGCCAGCGTCGACGAGACCCGCCAACCTGTCGAGCTATGTAAAACGTTCATGGCCGCACAAGGCTGCTCATCCGATAAGGGCCAAGCATCGATGTGAAAAGCACACCGCAGCAAACCCCACCAGAGGAGCTATTCCCGTGGTGACGAGATACCTGTCGTTCCGCTGCCTCGTGCCTCCGACACGACGAACACTGAAACGGTCTTTTCAACAAGGACTAAGCCCCTTTACAAATGCGATAGCTGTCGTCGGCCGCCCTTTTCCGGCTACTTTATTTTCTTCCGGTGAGGCCAGGACTCCTTGAAGGTTCTCACTTACGGGCTCAGCCGCAGCACTATGAAGTAAAACGATGAAGGAAGTCCGCGATAGCAAATGCGTTGATGGGGGAAGTGAAAGGGGAATAATGTTTGATGAGGGACATGAAGAAAATTAGAGGAAATGTATCTAGATGACGCTGGCAAGCCGACTGAGGGTATGGACGCTGCGCGACGGTGTGACTGTCGGGCTGCGGTGTACCCCGATGGCTCCTTGCCAGTCTTATTGATAATTAACTGATATTCGCTCTTTATTCGCGGTGTACCGGCGGGTATTGTAGCAGAGGCGCGGGCTGCCTGAGTGAGGTTCGAGAGAGACGTGGCCTAACACTGCGATGACCGGGGATCAATGCGAACGAGGGACGCTTCGATGAGCAGGGCGGTATGGCAAAGTCGGGTTCCGGTTCGGACAAGCCGGCAGGTTTCTATCATTTGCCTTGCTCGTACAGCGAAAACCGATCTCGGGTCCGACCGGTGGCGCTGTCTTACCGTTTTGCTTTCTTGCGGGAGCACTTCCCCTTTCTTCCCTTAAGAACCCTTTTTTTTTTTCGTCCTTCTTCCCCAACTGGCGCCCAATCCTTTTTCCTTTTCTGCCGCAACTTTGGCCCACGACTTTTCCCCCATCATCGTCAGAAAGTCATGCGCGGCATCAACGCCTCTCCTTGCCGCGCTCGCGGCGTCTCGGCCAGGTGCGACAACTTCCTCGGTACGTGCGTCGGCGTGGAGCTGCTGCTCTCGCTCAAGTACCCCGACGACGAGCCGGCGCTGCAGGCGGACTGCGAGGGCGGCGGGAGCCCGGACCACGACGATTGACTTAAGTGAGTCCCTCGTTCGGACAAGTGTTAAATTCAAGAAGTATCGGGTTGGGAAATCTAACTTATGGGACGGAATAGACGACTACATTTGCAACGTCAATGGCAAGATGGAGTGCTTCTAGGCGGTTCGTCGCCGGAGCATCGGTAGACTGGCCGACCTCTCCTCCACTGGGTTGTTTGCCGCCGTCTTGATTTCCGGATTCTGTCACTGGTTGAAATAATTCTTCTTCTTCAACGAGTACAGGTAGTACAAATATGCACTGCATCGCGTAGCCTCTCGAAGAGTAATGTACTTCCGAGCTCGCGCATGAAGTGATGGAGGTGTGGATTCGGACATGATTCCCTTCCGCCGTACTGTACAACATTGCCGGAATGTCCTTTATAATCTACAAGTATTATTAATGGTTGATTATCACCCCAATCGCTCGCCCGCAGAGCTTACTCCCCAGTCACCTTGCCAACCTGCCTTATCCCGCTTCTTATAGCCGTCTGTGGTCCAACATTTCGAGTCTCTTTTCTTGCAAACATGAAGTTCTTTGGACTCGCAGTCTTCGTCATCGGTGCTCGTCGAGGCCAAGGCGTCTTCTGCTGACGAGGTTCAGGAGTGGTACGCCTGCCACTGACTTTGCGAGGCGAAGAAGCGACGACGTGGCCTCGTGCAATATGCGGGGGAGTGCCTTGACCGTTGTTCAAACAGGTACGGCCACTCGGAGGGGTTCTGGTCGTTGTCAGCACTATTGCTGCTGCCATGCGTGATCGTGGGAAACAGGCCAGTAAGTGACCTGGTCGCTATTCACTCCTCTGTCTATCTCTCACTCTCCGCCGTCGTCCCGATTCCCTCTTGTCGTGCGCTACCCTTCCGAAACCTGCGGAACCGCGACGGCACTGATTCTTCTGCGGTAGCTGACGCCCGGCAATTGGCCTGCGGAGGTTGAGGAACTCAACACATGGAAGTTCTGTGTCTCGAGGCTGACCCAAGACTTTGCCAGGGACGCCAGAGTGCGGCGAGCGGCCTGCGACGCTGTTGTCTACCTAAGCCGGACAAAAGTCCAGTTCAGCCGCGACGGTGTCTATTCAGAGGTGCTAGACACGACGGAGAGGATCTGCGTCTGATGCCCTTCCCGATGCCCTTCCTGATGCCCTTCCTGATGCCCCTCCTGGTATGCAGGATTTCTGCTCTTCTGCTGCTCACAGTTTTTTCAGTATTCAAGGGCGATTCCAGGGCCTCTTTTCTCTTCTTCTTTTTAGCACAGGGCCTGGATTACTTGGGCAAGCTTATCCGCCACAAGATAACATGAAGACTCTGCGCAACTGGGCGGCTTACATGGCGGGGTGCGAATAGGTAGGTAGTATGCATGACGCCTTGTCCTTGATTCAGCCCTTGTGGGATCTTGCAACAGCGTCGTTATTAGCCGAGTGATCCGCAAGCTAGACGAGAAACTACGAGTAGTTTATCATTGGCTATCGTCCGCTCTGCTTTCGACTCTTGTTCCTTGTCGACCCCTTGTCAGCCTCGTACTGTCAGCCAACCACGGAGCTGCGCGAGTCTATGTAGCTAGCGTTGGCCGGGCCTTGTGACTATTATTACTCGCTGGTTCCAGTATGGTTATTTGGCTTCCGCATTCACCGGCGATCGACTTGGTGGAAACGTGCTCCCCTCTGTGAGTTGTCAAGGCTGTAACTAGTGGGTTGTCAATTGAAGCAAGGCCCGAGCATCGCCATCCATGATCCATCCATCTCACTCGTCACATCTCAGCCGCTTCCTTGGCAGCCCAGCTGGTCCCGTCCCCTCCCTGTCTTCCGATCAAGCCGTCCTTCTCTCATATACTTTACTTCCTCCCAGCACCTCCTGCCACTTACGAGGCTAACATGAACTCGGCTACCGTTGCAACAAGTCTACTACCGCCACCTATCAGCTAAATCGCTACTATCACGGCACCATCGGAATGCCCCAACGGCCCGCCGGCGCCAACAAGGCGGCCACGTCAACAACCGTCGCCGTCCGACAGCGCAAGCCGCATCGTAAGTCGCGACTCGGATGCGTAAACTGTAAGCTCCGCGGCGTCAAGGTAGGTCAGGATATACACCTTCACCTGCGCAGTTACTACATACATGCATATGCATGTACATGTACTGATACTGACTGCCCTTTACTGTTAGTGCGACGAATCAAAACCGACCTGCAGCCGATGCACCTCTACCGGTCTCTGGTGCACCTACTCGGCCCAGGCGCCGGTGCTGCGGCCGGCGTACGAAAACGTCTTGGTCCTCGAGCCGGGCCGGTTGCAAGCGCCGCAGCCGGAGCCGGCCATGGTGCAGGTCCTGCCCCCGGCGCTGCCCATCGCCGGGAGCACGGGCAGCTACGTGCTGCGGCCCAACGACAAGGCGCTCGTCAGCCGCTTCGTGCACGACACGATCCTGACCTTTGGCCCGGGAGAAGCCGAAGGTCACAAGAGCCGGTGCATGATGCTAGCCAACGCTGCAAGTCCACCTCTTCCGTAACCCCTGCTGTCCCCTCTCACAGAGGAAAAAGAAAGCTGACCACCGCGCACCCCCCCCCCTCTCAGCACAAATACCTCTACCACATCTACATTGGCTTCGCACAGCTGCAGGAAGCCCACAACGACGCCGTCGCGCCCGGATCGCCGCGCCGGCCTTCCGACGGCGCCACCATGGCCCTGCACATGTACCACAGCGCCACCATGTTCCATCAGACGCTCGCCGAGCTCCTCCCCCGCCGGCGCTCCCTCTCCCCCACCGAGCGCGACGCCCTCTGGATGGGCGCCTCGATGCTCGCCACCTCGTGCTTCGCCAACGTCGACTCGCTCGACCCGCGCGAGGTCTGGCCCCTCCGCGCCGGCACCGACCTCGACCTCGCCTGGCTGCGCATGAACCAGGGTAAGGACATCGTCTGGGCCGTCGCCGACCCCAGCCGGCCGGACAGCGTGTTTCGCGACTTTTACCGCGACGCCGCCGCCGCCGCGCACCTGCCCTCCGCGCAGTCGCCGGTCCGTCCGCACGCGCTCCCGCCGCTCTTCTACGCCGTCTTCGACCTCGTCGGCGAGGAGGGCGGTGCGTACCGCGGCGCGGTGGCGTACCTCTCGCAGGTCACGGATGACGTGGTGACGGTGGAGGGCGGGGCGAGGCTGTTTGCCTTTCCGATGGAGATGGGCGAGGAGATGAAGAGGCTGCTACGGGAGAGGGATCCGCGCGCGCTGCTGCTGCTGGCCTGCTGGCACGCGAAGCTGGTCGAGTACCCGGCGTGGTGGGTCAAGTTTCGCTGCGTCGTCGAGGGGCTGGCCATTGCGATGCATCTCCGGCGCCGGCACGCGGCGGACATGCCGGACCTGATGGCGCTGCTGGAGCGGCCCAGGCAGGCGCTGCTGGCGCACTTTCGGCGGAGTAAGCTGGCGCAGGTGTGGCCGCAGGAGGTGATTGATGAAGCCGAGGCGCCATATGTGTGATTTACCGTTGATATCTCCTTTCATGATGATTCATCCATCTGCCGGAGGGCACATTCACAAGTATACCGCCGCGTTGAGAAGGCACAACACCTATTACGTGCAACGTAATATAGATGTATTTTTTATTTCGTTTAATCTATACACAATAATATACTCATCTCCAACATGAATCAGAGAATGAGCTCTCCCCCGCCTCTGCGCTATCAAGGTCAACTCGGCGATGTCGGCGGCTCGCATATATCGGCGCGGAACAGGCCAGTGTACTGTCACGTATCGGTTTGCGCCAACGATGAGGGAAACAAGAACCTGCAAAATTCTGAAAAATACTCTTCGAATGATTGGCCCAAAGAAATACTTACCCATACAGATGATCGAGATTCCATCTACGCCGTTCGATAACTGTTCGGCTCCGAGCTCCTCGGTGTGCCACGGCGCCCCATAAAAAATGACATCGACGACATCCCCAGCAAGCCCATTCTTTCACTGACCAACGGCCTCAACCAACTTTCATCTCCTCTCCAAAATTCATTCCCTTGACCAGCACCTTCTCCGCCTCTCTCCTTTCTCCCCAATGACAATACAGCCTCCAGGAATAGCGAGATAAGCAACAGACACCCACCAGCAATGGTTGCGTTGGTGCGCGCAGCGCCTTGCCCGCGGCTGTTCCTGCGCTCCTCCACCACCACGGCATCGTCATCCAAGACGACCGCCTCGCCGCCGCCGCCGCCGCACCGGACCCGCGCCGTCAACATGGGCGCCGCACGCTGCTACGTGACCTGCCACGTCGCGGCCTCGGCCTGTCTCCGGGCGGCGACAAAGTCCCCCGCAGCGGCAGCAGCCATCCCACCACAGCAGCAGCGCCGGTCCTTTCACCGCACCGCCAGCCTCCGGCAGGACCTCACCCGTCGGAACCACCGCCCCTGGCCCCTGCTCCTCTTCCCGACCTAACAAAACTCGCTCGCCGGCAGATCCTTCTACCGCCTCAGCAAGGCGCACCACCCCGACGCCAACCGCAACGACCCCTCCGCCGCGCACACCTTCTCCCTACTCTCCGAGTCCTACACGCTCCTCTCCGACCCCTCCCGCCGCGCCGCCTACGACCGGGACGTCCTCCCCTCCACCACCGCCACCCACCACTCCCACCACCACCACCACCACCACCCCCAGCACGGCTCCTACCACTCCTCCTCCGCCCACCCCGCCGGCGGCCGTCCCGCCTCCGGCCTGTCCAAGCGCCGGGGCACCTTCCGCGGCCCGCCACCCTCGTTCTACCGCAACGGCGGCTGGGGCGCGCACGCCGAGAAGCGGCAACAGCACGCGCACGACGGCTCCTCCGCGCACTACACAAACTACGAGGCCGCGCGGGAGGACCCGGGGGGGCGCGCTCGCAGGGAGGAGGACGAGGTGCCGCCGCACTTTGACAAGGAGGCGCACCGGCGCACGCACGAGCACGAGGACGCGCGGCGGTGGGCGCGGAGGCGGCAGCGGGCGGGCGGGAGGGCGCTGGACGAGGAGGGTGTCGAGTTTGAGCCGCAGGCGAGTCTCGGCGCGCACTTTGCCATCGTGCTGGGCATACTGGGCGCCACGGTGCTGGTGCCGGTGTGGTACTGGAACGCGGTGAGGGGGCGGCGGAAGACGAAGGAGTATTGACTTCGTCTTCCTTTTCCGGCCGACATCGGGCCCACCCTGGAGGTAGATGCGTACATGTATGGTGGCGAGGCTGGTCGGTGGTTTAGTAGAGCATGACATTGGCTTCATCTGTACATAGACTTATAGACGGTGAATCACAATCATGGACCAAAGAGTAAATCATCACCTGAGATTCATAAATCATGATTCTGACCGAAAAAGGGTAGAAATCATCCATCCAAGGACATCATTAAATATTTTCTTGTATCAACTCTACATCTACATCCGCAAAATGCACACATCTAGTAGGGTAGTACAGGAGGCCGGAGAAGCCTGATAATTCATCAAGGGCAATTTAACCCGAGAAGGTGAAGCTAGCACCGAGCTGCCAAATTTGTTAGTAACCATTTTCGTCGTCGCAATTTTCAAGTGCTCATACCTTGTGGGTAGCCTGGTCGAGCTTCTGGGTATCAAAGGAGCCACCGAGACCGAGGGTGACACCCTCGCGGAGGAGGACGTTGTAGCCGACGGCGGCAATACCGCGGTCGTTGAGCTTGACCTTGGCAAAGGAGACGGGGTCGATACGGTACTTGGAGGCGACCTCGAGGCCGACGGCATTGCCGGTCTTGGAGTTCCAGGTGGCCTTGGCGCCGGCCTCGACCTGGGAGTTGACCTTGTGGTAGTACGAGGCGGCGAAGATGCTCAGGTTGTCGGTGGCGGTGACAGCGGCGCTGTACTGGGGCGCGGTGTAGCCGACGGCGGCAGAGTAGCTGGTGATGGCGGCCTTGTTGACATCGTAGCCGGCCGAGGCACCGGCGAGGAAGCCCTCGTGGCCAACAACGGCGTCAATGTTGGCAGTGGGGCCCTTGAGGAGGTCGAAGAAGGCGCGGCCGTGGAAGCCGGGCTGCTTGAAGAGCAGGTTGAACTTGGCGCCCTTGGCGGCGGTGGCGGGGAGGAAGTTGAAGAGACCCTCAAGCTTCAGGCCCTTGGCGAGGGTGTCGTTGACCTCGAGCTTGGTGTCGAGAACGTTGGCGGTGTTCCAGGTCTGGGTAAGGGTGAGGCCTGATAAGCAGTGTTAGTAGGTCAATTGTTGCACAGATAGGCCTGGTGACGTTGTTGCGCAACGCATGGCTTCAAGTCGGTCGAGGCGCGAGGGCCATCGAGGTACTCTCGTCCGTGTTGCGCGCGAAATTTTGAAACGTCGGGTAGTGGAACCGTACCGGTGGGCTTGTCGGTGTATTTTCCCTCAATCTAAACGACTATCAGTATGCCGATTTGTGCGGCAAAGCAAGGTGCGAGGATGGCAACTTACGGCAGCAGAGGTGTGCTTGTCGTGGCTGGACTTGCCGGTGACCTTGAAGGCAACGCCGTTGGGGGCGGTGTCTTTGAACTCAAAGGTGCTGGCCGAGAGGTGGTAGAAGTCCTTGTTCAGGAGCTGTAGAGGAGACGCAGGTTAGCATTCTGATTCTTTCACGCATTGTTCTTTGATGCGTGCATATTGAAATGGCGCGAGTTGATTGGAGTGTTGGGCGCAAGCTGCGCGCAGAAGAGCATCACTGCGCCGGTAGGGAAAAACGCTGTCCTCAACGCAACAAACGGGTAACACCGGGACAACGGGCAAAGGGGGTTTTCGAGTTGGAAAAGAAGAGAAACATACATCGTTGGCCGGCTTGGCGATGTCGGAGAAGGCGGGAACAGACATGATGGCTGATATGTGAGGATGTACGAGTTGGTACGAAGAAGAGGGTTGTCTGGATGGTGATGGTGTTGTGGGAGGTGAAGAGGGAAGGAAAGCAAACAGGCGAAGCAAATTTGGCACAGCCTTGGCCTAGGCGTGCTAAACGTTGGGGATGCCGCCAGTTAGCAGCAAAGCCAATGGGGGGGCTGACAGCTTCTGTGATTGGTTGACCTTGTCTGTGGAACTGCACCAGCAACCAGCAGGTGCATGTGCCTGAGCATGTACCATAGAGGTACCGGCTTACCCAAACCAGAGCAGCCCCGACATCAGCCGAGCAGCCGCCTCACAAGCAGCCTCAGCCACGTAACCACGGAACCACGGCGCAGTTGTCAGTTCCATGAGCAAGCAATTGAGCTTCCCACTAGTGCCGGAGATACTTGGAAGATACCTGGTCAGTACCCCACCGTCTAACCCAAGTCTCACCCAGAGAGTGACACAGGACCCCTGGACAAATCAATAATAAGCCTAAGATCTCCAGAAATACTGTGAAATTGTTCATTACCATATTATTACGGGTAACCATCACCACTTTCCCTTCCCCTCCATGCACGCATCCCTCTCCACGTGGGGGGGGTTTTAATTCGCCGGCAGATGGGCCTTTTATTCTATCATCGGACACTACCGGAAAGGCCCTTGACATTGCCCATTCCTTCCATCTCTTTATGCCATCGGGACACAATACCCTTCAATGAACAACATGTTAGCCGGGCTTGTGAGCAACGCCATGGCGGGCTGCCCACCACCCCGCGCATCCCAACAGCGCGTCCAAGAACTAGGAGAGGCCTCGTGACTACAGAACCCCTCTTGGAGGCAAGTCACACGCTCCTTTGTGCCTCAACAATAATTCTTTCATTAGACGTCAAGGACGTGCATCATGCTATACTCCGAGCTTCATGCTATTACTTACCCACACGCAGTAAAGTGCCTAGTTACCCCAGTCTGAACTTGCCTCAACCAATGGCTAACCTACCACCTCTATTGATGCAACTCTCACATATAGACGCTGAATATCAAAAGCCAGAACATTCCATTGTCAACCATGCTATCCAGCTAACCAGATCTTATTCTAAATTTTCACTTTTATCCGTCTTACGCAAGCAGTCGACCCTCTTTGTCCCGGGTATGAAACTCCTGTGTTCCGACACATCTATGCCGCATCGTTGTACTTTTGGTTGTGGGTGGAAATGGCTCTGTAAGCAAGTTAGCGATCAACAAACGTCTTAGCGCTAGAGACAACGTCAGAGCCTCCCAGATACGTACCGGCCACTGGGGTCCGACTGCTTAGACCAAGTCGGCGTCCAGCGCATAACTGTAGACGCACAGCGAGGGGGGAAGTGCTCGTCAAACATCATACGGTACCAGTATCTAGCATCACGTTAGCAACTCGTGCGCCTTGCATCATCTTCATATGGCCACATACCCCTCCTTGGTGTCAGGCACATCGGTACCCCATTCCGCCTTGGGGTTCTTCATCATATCATCCGTGACCTTCTGCTCGGCCGTGTCCTTGAGCGCATCGATCCATCCGTAGCCCACGCCGTCCGAGAACTGCTCCTTCTGGCGCCACAGGATCGACTCGGGCAGGTACGGCGTGTTGTCCGGCTCGTCCGACGTGTCAAAGGCCTTGCGCAGAATGTATTTTTCCATGCGCTCCTTGTTGATCATCTTGTCCGCCGGGTCAATGTTCATGGTAGTTTCCAAAAACTATCTCGGTTAGCTCGCACAACCGCTGTGGACGCGACAATGCATATCTCACCTCCTTGTCCAAAAACGGCACACGGGCCTCCAGACCCCAGGCAGAGGTCGACTTGTTGGCACGCAGGCAGTCAGCCAGGTGCAAGTTCTTGACACGGCGCACCGTCTCCTCGTGGAACGCCTTCTTGTCCGGCGCCGCGTGGAAGTACAGGTAGCCGCCGAAGATCTCGTCGCTGCCCTCGCCGCTGAGGACCATCTTGACGCCCATAGCCTTGATCTTGCGCGACAGCAGGTACATCGGGGTCGAGGCACGGATCGTCGTCACATCAAAGGTCTCAAGGTGGTAGATGACATCGGACAGGGCGTTAAGGCCGTCTTCAATGGTGAAGGTCATGACGTGGTGCTTGGTACCGAGGAACTCGGCGACCTTGAGGGCAGCCTCGTTGTCGGGCGAGCCAGGCAGACCAATGGAAAACGAGTTGAGCTGCGGCAAGTAGGTAACAGTGTCAAGTTGGTCCTCGTCATCAATACCGACGAGACCTTCGCCCTTGTCAGCGTTCTGTGTGCCAGCCTTCTCCTTACCAGCCTCAATGGCAAGCTTCTTCAGGCGCAGCGTCTCGCGCTGCGCAATGGAGGCTACCAGGCTGGAATCCAGGCCACCAGAGAGCAGCACACCGTAGGGAACCTCGGCCATGAGGCGCTTACGGACGGCCTTTTCCAGACCATGACGGATGGCCATGTAGTCGACGGGCGTCGAAGGCACGTTGGTGGGGTCCCACCACGTGGGCTTGAAGTATCTTGTCGTCTCGCCAGTCTTAGAGTCGTAGACGTGGCCGGGAGGGAAGGCGACGATCTTGTCGCAGACGGAGGCCAGGCACTTGAGCTCGGAGGCGAAGTAGACGGCGTCGGGCTCGCTCCAGGACCAACCCTGGTAAAAGGTGGTGATGCCGATAGGGTCGCGGGCAGCGATGACGCGGTCCTGGTTCTTGTCGTAGAGGACAAAGGAGAACATGCCATCGAGGTGAGCGGGAGCATCGTTGTCGTAGGCCATGTACTAGAAGCGCAGGTGCTGTTAGTGGGCAAGCTCGCGTGCGCAGAGGGGCCACCCTTGCCGTGGCGGGGTAGCAGCTTCATACCAGAGGAATGATGACCTCGCAATCCGAGTGCGTCTTGAAGTGGTACGTCTCCTTGAGGTTCTTGCGGATCAGACGATGGTTGTAGATTTCTCCGTTGACGGCGAGGACGATGGAGTCGTCGGCGTTGGTCAATGGCTGAGCGCCAGACTCTGCGAGGTTCCATGTGAGCTGGGATGCCAAGGTGGGGGAGAAAATTCAGTCGCGCGACGTACCGACACCGACAATGCTGAGACGTTCATGGCAAAGAACTAGAGGGTCAGTATTGAGGTTTGCAGGATATCAGGAAAGTCAATTGAGCATACTGGTGCTGTTGGAGATGACGTTGCCGCCTGGGTAGAATTGTTAGCATCGTGGTATTTTTTGGTGCGCCAGTTGCGACCCTGTGCCGCGACTCGACTCACTCCAATCGGGACCGCGATGACGGATTCTGGTTCATGTCAGCGTACTATAATTGCAAATGAAAGACCAAGAAAAGTCATAGGGGAGTCGACTCACTGTTTCGCCAGGCGCAGAGCCGTAGGCTTGAATTTATGGACGTCGGGATGACTACGACGGCGATGTTAGCAAATCGGCCCAAGCTTGTGACAAGCTGCGCCATATGCAGAGCCATGGAGGGGCAAGACAAGGTCGACGCAGATTGCCCCTCACTTGCTAGCCATAACTAGCAGGTCAAAGAGAGGGAAGACGGACCGGTAGCAAGCGAAAATGCCACACATGATTGAGGTTGGAAGTGTGAGTTTGATCGATTGGGAAGAAGTGGGAGATCAAGCAAAGATATGAAGGGGAAAAAAAGGTTTAAGAAAAGATTCCCACCAGTGACCGAAGGCGGCGTGGGGAAGGGGAGATAACCGCGTGCGGGAAGAAGAGTCATAGCTGCATTCCAGGTGGCCGCCGGCCGCTTGCCGCTGGGTGCAGGCTGCGCTCAGGGGACTGACTACATCTGACTCGGCATAGATAAGAGATTTGCGCCCTACATGTTTGCGGCCCTTTTTTAAAACAGTTTTTTTTAACCTAGATTTTCCACTAACCTAACATACGCAGATATGGAGCTGAAGGGCGTTGTACTCAGCCTGTCCTGCAGCAACTCTTGTCTGAAGCGCAGTAGCAGCATGTCCACTGCAAACGGCCGACTTCGGATTGAGTCCTCACTAGGTCACTCACCACCACACTGCATCCAGGTACCATTTGCTACATAGTAACACAATCACCCCATGTCACAGCCTTTACATTTTTAGCTCTCGACGTAGCTAAAATGCACAGTCCTGGTCCGGTACCGGTTTCTGCCAAATCTGATTCAATCTACTAGCCTCCAGAGGTTCAAGACTTCCCGCCATCCGGGGTCCGCTGGTCACCGCTGGGTCTTGTACTACCGTCAAGTAACCCACGACCACAGCACATCACCGCCTCAGCAAACATTAATATGCAAAACCGTACTCTCTCTCTCAACAAACGTTCAGGTCATTCTCAGAAATGAATGGCTACCTCTTTACAAGTTATCACCCCTTCAACCCTTCCTGAGCCCGTTCCCATCCTGCTGTTCCTCCCTCCAAGCTCCTTCGAATCATGCATTTATTCGTTCCGCCACAGAGCACCCGTATAACGCCTGGTATTTTGTCTCATGTTTCAGTCTTGTGTGTTTTTTTTCTTTCAAGCAAAAAAAAAAGTTGCACACCTCTGTTCCCCATATCCACGTCCCCCGTTCAGGGCGCGGGGTTCTCACGCACCACGCGGCGCACGCGCTTCTCGTACTCGACTCGGTCGCGCTTGAACAGGTTGTACGCCTCCGCTTGCGCTGGCGACTCGGGGTTCGGGTCGTTGAGTAGGTCCTGGATGCCCATCATGATTTGCTTGACCGTAATGGCCGGCTTCCATGCCTCCTCCTCGTTGAGAATCGACAGGCAGACCGTGCCAGAGGGGTACACGTTGGGATGGAACAGCGGCGGCACAAATTTGCCTATCCATGTCTGGTCAGCTATCATTTACCCAGCACTGTCTGCAGCAGTCAGCGACTTACACTTTGGGGGCTTCGTGGGGTACTCTAAATATGCACACGCGCAATTTGTCAGTCTCGCCTCGTTGCACAGCCGTCTCGCGCTCAGCCTCACCGTCAGGGAAAGACATAGTCAGTTTGAACATGCCACCTTCCCAAATTGTCTTCTCCTTTCCTGGTACGCCGCACTCCCAGTTTTTCAGGTCCAAGACGCCCTCCTTCGTCCGCATCGGCCGCGCGTAGAAGCCAAACGGGTGATCTCGTCGCCATTGCTTGCTGCATCGCGTGCGTGTTAGCAGGAGCGCGCGGTCGCTGCAAGAGTGCCAAATCCGGTCCTTACCGCTCCTCTTGTAATCTATTCTGACACAGAGCCATGTTTTTGTATTCGCAGCGCACGAGGCAGTCGTAGTTCGGGTATCTCGTTGGGTCAGGTGAAGAGGAAAACAAAGATGATGGGTCGTGAAGAAAACGTCACACGCCGCGACAAACGATGTCCAGCTGCGCAAGACGATGCGCCGAGTTCGAAGAGAAAATGTATGTGCGAGTGCAGAAAATGTGCACACGGTTCTATGGGCGAGGAAGGGCAGGCGGTGCCGATGGAGGATTGCGTAATCCGAGTCGAAAGGTCGTGACGAAGGGATTCAGGTCTGGATGCCAAGTGAATGATGCGCTTCACTTTTGGTTAGCCAACCGTTTGGGGTAACTTGTTGTAACAGCCTAACAGGAGGGGCCGCACCGCCACAAGCACCAGCCCCAGCGCTTCGGAACATTTTGCAGGTGGAATGCTCCTTGTAACTCACTGTAACTGCCTGTAACTGCCCTGTAACTTTCCAGTGCTTTGCCCTGTTGGCCAGCTGCCCCGACGTGGGGCGCAGCTTGCCTTACTTTGGGTAAATCATCGCTGGTAACCTCGCCTTTCTAGTGCGTTCCCTCGGCTCCGGCTCAACCACCCAATAGCTGCTCCCGCAAAACCCTCTTGCTAAACCATCCATATTCCGGCATACTTAAGCCACACGCAAGTCTCAAATACGACGCATTTTATCTTCTAGGGCGCCCGTTATCCGTTTCTTTAGCAGACAAAGGAAACTAGACATTCGGCAGGAAGCGCTCGTCAGTCCTATTCCTCGTTGAATGTGGGGTTAACTCGCAAGTCAAGCTTGTGATACAACATCTGCACACATATCCGCCCTCACCATGGACCCTACCGGTGCGGCGCCGGCCAAGGCCGAGAAGCAAGATGTCGAGACAAAAGCTGCAGAGGTTCCCGCCGCTTCCACGCATGCCGCGCCAGCGGCGGCCGTCGCCGATGTCCCGGATCCGGATGAGGATGACCTAGATGACTTGGACGGTAAGCTCCCGGCTCACCTTCCTTCACCGACGAGGAACCATGGCACTAACATTCGGCGCACAGATATGCTGGATGACTTTTCTACTGTGAAGCTAGACGCGAAAAAGTCCGCAGATACGCCAGCCACCCCGGCCGCTGCCCCTGCTGCGGCTGCTGCTCCGGTCACCGGTGCTCCCGCGCCCGAAACCGGCGCAAAGGTCGAGGGCGCTGTCAACCCTGAAGACATGACGGAAGAAGATTTTGCCAAGCAGCTGCAGGCAGGTATGGCAAATTTGCTCGGCGAGCTCGAAAAATCGGTACGTATAGCTCCGTCGCCAGAACCCTCAAAGGCAACGTTCTTTTCAAGAGGACACGAAATTGCTAACATGCACCGCCACGATAACAGCCAGAAATGCAAGCCGAGTTTGAGAGCATGTTCAAGGGCATGGCCGCCGGTGCCGACGGTGACGCCGCTCCGGGCAGCGGCGCGCCGGCCGCCGAGGAGTCCTTCCAGGACACGATCCGGCGCACCATGGAGCGCATGCAGACCTCGGGCGAACAGGCCACCGCGGCCGCCGCCGAGGGCGGCTCCGACGACTTCATGTCCGAGCTGCTCAAGCAGATGGCGGCCGGCGGCGGCCCCGGCGGCGAGGGCGGCGAGGAGGAGTTCTCCAAGATGCTGATGGGCATGATGGAGCAGCTGACCAACAAGGAGATCCTCTACGAGCCGATGAAGGAGCTGCACGACAAGTTTCCCGCCTGGCTCGCCGCGAACCGCGACAAGACGCCCGCCGAGGACCTCAAGCGCTACACGGACCAGCACGCGCTGGTCGACGAGATCGTGGCCTGCTTCGAGGCAAGCACCTACACGGACTCGAACGCCGCGGACAGGGAGTACATTGTGGACCGGATGCAAAAGGTATGAAATCTCACTTCGGGTTTAAAAACTTAGGGGATGGCTTGCTAACTTAGCGGCAAATAGATGCAGGAGCTGGGCTCGCCGCCCTCGGATCTGGTGGGAGACCTTGACACAGCACAAGAAGCCTTTGCCGGCGCCGACGAACAATGTAACCCGCAGTAGTACAGGGGGGGCAAGAAAATGAAAGTATTTATTGACACGACCAAGGAGTCTCTTCTTCGTGTCCTTGCTCATTTGAGCATGCTGTGTCCTAGATACCCATATGTACAAGTTTCGTGGAAAGATATGATAACTATGTAATGTTGCAGCCAAGAAAAATGTGCCACTGCCGTGGCTTCCAAAACGCCAAGCCGTTGCGCCAACGGACGCCCAAGAAATCAAAAGTAGAAAAACGCGAAATAGCCAGAACGCCCCGTACATCGTCCAAGCTATGTGCTATATATATCACAGTTATTCCATGTCCATTTCATCTGCCAAGTCTGCTCGTTGGTGCGTCTGCATGACCTCGTCAATATCCTTTGCCGAGAGCAGCTCTTCAAAAATATCGTCGTACTCATCATCGGACAAGGACGGTGATATCGGGCGCGTCGCCGGCGAGCGCACCTGCTGTTGTTGATGCTGCTGCTGATACGATGCAAACATGGCCTCGAGCTCGGCATCTTGGGCATACTCGTCCACCATGCCGTCCGCATCAGCATCCATGTCCTCATCCACGTCTCCGTACTGCCACGCCTTCATCTCGGGTTGGAAGCTCGAGGCGTCTTCTATGTCCGCCTCGGAGAGCTCCGGTGCGTCGTGCGACAGGCGGTCCATGTCGGCGATCCAGTTGGTCTTGAGAAACTACCCAACCCCCCAGTTAGCCAAGCTAGAAAGGAATCATAATTAGCGGAGAGAATTTACCTGTCCCTCGATGTCTCGCCGCTGCCAAGCCTTGTCCTCGGCCTTTTCGCGCACGGTGCGCAGAAAGTTGGCGCGTCGCTGCTGCTGCGCGTCCTCGCGGCGGCGGCGTAGCAGAGGGTTGGCGCACGCGGCCGACGCGCGCGCGGCGTACTTGAACGTTGGCGCCGGTCGGATCGGCGATGACTGCGTCTGGCGTAGCGAGAATGCGTCATCGTCACAGTCATCTTGCGTCCCGAGGGGCGAGGAGGCGTGCAGAGGCGAGGACGAGAGGGGGGACGGGACGGTCGGGCGGTGGTGGTCCCAGCTGGTGGCGAAGATGGGCGTTGGGGCCAGGGATAGCATGTTCTCTGGGATGGTGTTCGCGGTCTTGTCTTCGGGCATAAAATAAAGGTGCTAGATGGACAGTGGGATGATTATGGAGGTTGATGAAGATGGAGTGCAACGGCAATGGGATGGCATGGATGGATAGAGCGCGGGGCGGGAGCCGTTAAATGGTGACAACGGGCGTGTCTCAAGTGTTTTTGGCGAAACGGACGCGTTGGCTTGTCGCGCCGTCACGTGTAAAGAGGTAAATACAGGTACCGTTCCCGGTCAATGCCGGGTTATTCTGCTGTTCAACTTGCTGCAGTGATGCATAAAGTCAAAATTGAATGAGAATACAATAATTCAATGGTGGCATTTTCCGTGCAGTTATTTACGACACCAAGCTTAACATGATGGAAGGTGCTGAAAGGACAAGACGAACACCACCAGCACTGGAAATTAATTAGCGGCTTATTAGTGAGGTAGAGCCATGCCAAAGCCGACGGGGACGGAGACGGGGAACGACCCCTCGGCGAATCACGGTGCTGACGCTACCAAAAAAAAATTGTTGAGTTGTCGCGACACTCAATACCTCTCTATTTCTCCTCACATTCCGCAACGCAAATAGTAATTGTCCTACTCTTTTCAGTGAAGCAGGAACACTACCAATTCATCATCATTTGTGATCACTTGTCAAATTCAGACTATCGCTTATAGGATGATAGCCTCTGGCCCCAACGCCTCCTTGTAACGCCCCCCCGAAGAAGCCCCGACAAACAGGGACGACGAGGCACCACCCCAGAGACCGACCGCGATGAGCAGCTCCTCCCTCGCCGTCTTCTCAAGACGGCTTGGTCCTCGCCAATGGACCTGTATGACCTGCAAGAGCCAGCTGCCGCCGTTTGTCAAGCCGACGACTGCGCGGTTTGGCGCCGCCCGTCGCTTCGCCTCAGCCTCAGGCAAGAATGGCTCGTCGCAACAGTCGCCGCCGCGCCGGCCGCGCAGGGCTCTCTTGTTCGCGTCGACCAGCGCGGCCGTCGGCGGCGTCACCGCGCTAGCCTTCATCGACGACATCAAGGGCGCCTACGAGGCTGCAGAGCGCAGCGGTCGCGTCGTCGCCGGCCTCGCCATCTGCATCAACGAGTACGCCGGAAAATAAACCACGGGATTCGCAAGCCAACGAACTACATACTAACGGCGATGCTAGCTACCGCACCACGCTCAACCAGAGAGCGCTGATGGAAAGCGATGACGAAAAGGAGGTCGTCCTCAAGGCATGCCACAAGCGCTGCGCCGAGCGCACCTTGAAGGTGCTCGAAAAGAATGGCGGCATATTCATCAAGCTCGGACAGCACCTTGTATGCGATTCCCCGGCCAACCACTACCCATCCCGCAAGCATAACTAACCCCTCTTCGCAGAGTGCCATGAACTACCTCTTGCCCTCCGAGTGGACCACCACCTTCATCCCGCTGCAGGACAAGTGCCCCGTCTCGTCGTACGAGGCGATCGAAGAAATGTACAAGTCCGACACCGGCGAGGACCTGATGGCCTACTTCTCCGCCTTCTCGCACGAGCCCATCGGTGCAGCCTCGCTCGCGCAGGTGCATCTGGCGACGATCCGCGCCACTGGGCAGGAGGTCGCCGTCAAGGTGCAGCACCCGGAGCTGCAGGCGTGGGCGCCGCTGGACCTCGCGCTGACGCGGTACACGTTCCGCACGCTGAAGCGCTTCTTCCCCGAGTACGACCTTGAGTGGCTATCATCCGAGATGGAGGTGTCGCTACCGCGCGAGCTCGACTTCCAGGAGGAGGCCGTCAACGCGCGCTCGATGCGCGACCACTTCGCCCGAATCCCGCACCTGCCGCTCGTCGTGCCCGAGGTGGTGTGGGCGCGCCGCCGCATCATCGTCATGGCGTGCGAGGCGGGCCACCGTCCGGACGACCTCGCGTACCTGGACGCGCACGGCATCGACCGCGACGAGGTGTCGGCCGCGCTGGCGCGGATCTTCAACGAGATGATCTTTGGCGACGGCGCGCCGCTGCACTGCGACCCGCACGGCGGCAACCTCGCGATCCGCAAGAACGACAGCGCGCCGGCCGGCCGCGGCATCCTCGAGCTGCTCCGCCTCCGCCGCCGCCGCCCCAACTTCGACGTCATCCTCTACGACCACGGGCTGTACCGTGAGATCCCGCTCGCGCTGCGGCGCTCGTACGCCAAGATGTGGCTCGCCGTCATCGACGGCGACATGGACCGCATGCGGCGGTACGCGCGAGAGGTCGCCGGCGTCACCGACGAGGACTTCCCGCTCTTCGCGTCCGCCATCACGGGACGCGACTACCGCGTGCTCGCCACGCAGGGGTCGGTGCTGCGCGCGCGCACCGGCGACGAGGAGGCCGCCATGTCCACCTCGCTGCAGGAGGGGCTCATCGTCGACCTGGTCCGCCTGCTCGGCCGCGTGCCCCGCATCATCCTGCTCATCCTCAAGACCAACGACCTGACGCGCAGCCTCGACGAGAACCTGCACACCCGCCAGGGGCCCGCCCGCACCTTTCTGATCCTCGCCCGCTACTGCACCCGCACCGTCTTCTACGAGCAGCTCGACGAGGTGCGCGCGCGCGGCGGGTCGCTGCTCTGGCCGGCCAACGCGGTGCGCGTCGTGTGGGCGTGGGCGTCGCTGGTCAGGGTCGAGGTCAAGCTAGAGATGTTTGAGCTCTGGCTGAGCGTAAAGCGCCTGCTGGGGATGAAGAGCGGCGTGGGCGCGCTGCAGTAAGGGGTGCGCTCGTGGGGGGGTTGTGTGATAGAATAGAGTATACTTGTACATATATAGACATAGACGACTAAAAGCTTTCTCGATTTGCAGACGTGCGTAAAATAGCAAGTTATGCGACGGCATTAAAATACTTTGAATTGCCTCACTACCCTATATCGTGCTATGTTGGTTTCGCTGTGACATGGAGGTGGCTGCACGGCGCAAACTACGCTTGGTTGGGCCAATTGAAACACCTCCGACATTTACAGTGACGACTCGACGATTTTTAACAAAGGCTGCCTGTCTAAAGTACATGTTCAGCCCCAATTGTGCCGTCGTCGTGTTCTGTTTGGTCTCGATCCTCTCATGTTCTTGGTGATCCACAAAGGCAGGGCTTGCTGGCCACAAAAAACCTGCTCCGATGCCCGCGAGACCTTTATGAAGGTAAATAAAAACGCCGGAAGTAAAAATGGAGCTGATCCCGCATCAGCAACTCCATCAAGTAACAAGCCTTCGTGGCGTAGCTGGTTATCGCGTGAGTCTCATACAACAAAAATCACCGTCAAGGTGCTGGTTTCGTATGACCTAGCCAACAGGCCGGGACATCTCAAGGTCATGAGTTCGAACCTCATCGAGGGCAAGTTATATTTTTTGCTACTCTACTGAATTTTTTTTTTTTTTTCAACTTAGTCTTTTTTTTTCTTTTTTTTACACTGAGGAGGTTTTAGAGGGTAGTGCGGAAAAGTTACGTCTTAAGTAGGTTGGTTGCGTTTATGAAACATTCAAGGTCAGAAAAAAAAAAGGTAGAAGCAAGAGACGTATTTTCCTCATCTGCAACAGCCAAGCACACGGAATTGTTCGGGAAAAGGAAAAAGGAAAAAGTGAATTGATTTGGGCAGCAAAAAAAGCGTGATCCCGCCCGGGCTCGAACCGGGGACCTTCTCGGTGTTAACGAGATGCCATAACCAACTAGACCACGGGATCTGTTGTTCCTTGTTGTAACGGTCTCGCTTATTCGCCACTAAGCAGGTAGCCAATTTCCAACGTCGATCTTGCTTTGCATTGACGCGTGTATTTGGTCGGAGCTTCACCATTTCTTGGATCCTTTTTTTGCCAGTATCAAATGGAACCGTGTCTCTTGTAATGTTGATTCAACATCAATCGAGTCTAATTGTATGAGAAATGTGTTAAAAGAATGACAATGCCAAAACGCCACAAGCCATCCATACCCTAACGCCAGCGATACCCAAGGTTAACCCTAATCCTTTAAACTCCGAAAATGCAGTCCCTCCCAAAATCATGCAAACGTGCCACGGCCCAGCAATCCTGCCATCATCCCCCGTCTCTTCTCCGCGCTCTTCATCTTCTTCTCCTCGCGACGGCGCTCGCTCTCCTTGAGGCGCGCCTGGCCCTCGTTGATCGGCATCGCGCGACTCACCACGCCGCTCCGCTTGCCGGCCGCCTTCTTGATCTTCTTGTCGTCGCCAAAGCCCGCGCCGGACGCGGAGCTGCTCGACGTGGTGGTCGCGGTGCTTGTCGTCGCCGTCGACATGATGGACGAGTTGGTCGTCGCGCGGCGCAGCAGCGGCGGGACCTTGAACGCGCTACTGGACAATGCCGAGGCAAACGCAAGACGGCCGCTGCTGGTCGACGCGTTGGAGTTGCCTCTCTTGAGGCTGATGCGGTCGACGACGCCAACGGCTGCGCGTCGCGGGGAGCGATTCTCCTTGTCGCTGCTGCGCGGTGCGCCGTCTTCCCCTTCGCTGTCGGAGCCAGCCTCGGTTGCCGTTATCAACGAAGCGTCGGGCTCCTCGAGCAGGTTGGACAGCGTCTCGCGGACCTCGCCAATGTTGGAGGGCTTCTTGGCATTCTTGGTCCTGCGCATGCTGGCAGGCGCTCTACTGCTTTCGGCACCTGTGGGTGCGGAGGCGAGAGAGGCGAGAGCCGGACGAGCGGGCTGCTTAGGTTGACTGTCGGGAATTGTCTGAGGCGCAGCGTTCTGCGATTCGGGAGCTGGGGACTGTGACGAGTCGCGCTGCGAAGGCGACTCGACAATCTCCAGAATATCCATCTCGTCATCGCTGCCGCGGTCCTCAATGGTACGCAGGAAAGCCTGGTTGCCGGGGTCCTCGGCCATCTTCTTGACGCGCTCATCGGAAAAGAGGGCCTTCTGCATCTTGGCAAACTGGCGGCGCTTCATGCGTCGGCGCGCCTCGCCATCGTCATCAGAGTCGGAAAGGTCATAATCAGCGCCACGCTTGCGACGCAGCATACCGGTGGTAATGTCCTTGAACAGCTTCTCAACCTGCTGCTCATCCTCTGCACGCGCACGATCAGCATAAAATGCAGCTAGCTTGCTGTCGTTGGCATTGTTTGCCGTGGCGTCGTCAATCATTTCCTGGACAGAGGCGTTGGACTCGTTGTCCGAGTCCTCGCCGTCAACGCCGCCGAGGCCAGCGTACTCGTCATCAGATTCCATGGCTTCCTGCTCAACCATCTCCTTAGCCTTGCTCGTTTTGGCGTTGAAAGCGTCTGTAAGGCGCCGCTTCTCATTTCTCTTGGCCTGCTCTTTCAGTTTTGTGAACGCATCTTGAGGCGCGGTCAAGAGTGAAGTTGGAATGGGTTGAGTAGGCTCGAGAGCCTTTTCGACATCAGCCTTGCGGCGAAGCTTGCCTCGTCGCAAGAGCGGTGATGCTTGTGGGCCATCTTCCATGGTCCCGGCAATGTCGGTAGCTACGGTAGATAAGGGCGGCTCGACGAAGCGATCCTTGAGGGGCGTGTATGTCTGGAAGCCACCGTCTTGAGATAGCTCAATGGTCTGTGATTCGTCCAGGTAGTCCCGCATGAGGCTGTCGAGCCCGTGCATCTGCGACTGTGACATGTTGAGGCGGACCATGTTTGATTCGTTTTGTGTCTCGAGAGGCTGCGAGTTCTCAATAATGTTGTCGTCGCACTGATCGATGGTTGCCGAAAAGTTAGAGTCGGGGAGCTGATCGAAATCGGGCATCATGGACTGCGTAGGGCCATTGGCGGCGCTCAGCTGGCTATCATCCATGGTGCCGGCAAAGATCTGCGTCAGACCAAGGCCAGCGGCTCCCTGGACAGGCATACCGGGAATAAAAGTCTTCTTGGCAGATCGAAGAACAGAGCCGGGGGCGGAGGAGTTGCCGTTTGCCGCAACGGGTGAAATCTGGTCGGTCGTCTTGATTGGCTTGGGTGTGGCCTTGATCTGCGTTTCGCCTTCGTCATCTGAAAGCACTGCGTTGACGTTTCTGGCTCGTCTGCGACGCCTTTGCACCGCAGGTTTCTCCATCTGCTCATCATCGTCATTGCCGGCTTCGGGCTCCTCCTTTCCATGCGAGTCTTCGGCCTCGTCATCAAACATAGGATTAGCCGCATCACTCTCATCGTCAGCCTCCTCGCCCTCGTCTTCTGACCCGGAGAGTTCGATGGCCTCAACTTCCGCGCCATTTTCAGAAGCCTCATACTCGTCATCGCTATCGTCCCATGCGAGGGGGTCAGCGGCGGCGTTTTCCTTCTTCTCCTTCTTAGCTGCCTCGCGCTCTTGCTCCATGAGGCGTTGAACTTCCTCACGAGCCTTGGCCACGATATCCTCCACCTCTTCCATCTGCTTTTCCCGCTCCTCCATAGTCTGGACAACAACGCCTTTCGACTTGAGAAGCTCAAGTCGACGTTCTCGCTCCAGCTTTGCCTGCTGTCTTGCCCTTTGCTGAAGTGAAGCCTGAAGCTCGGTGTTGGTGATTCCCACCGGAGTCTTCTTTCCACGTCCTCGGCTTCGGTCTGGAGATCGAACGAGCGCAAGAGCGCGAAGCACCTGCAGCGAGTGTGATCCTTGAGCGGTCTTGAGGGGAACATTGTCAAAGACAGCCTTGACCTTGTCTTGAACTGTAGCGGTAATTTCAAGTTCATCGTCGGGGTCGGCAGCGAGCGTCTTCAGGAGATTGGGAAGACGGACATGGACGCGCTTTTTCGGTTGATTGACCTCAGCGGGTTGCTCCTCAGGAACATCAATAGCTTTACCCTTGCCCTTGTCGATAGGCCGAGCGTGGGGAGAGCTAGAAATTTCCTCTAGAGTGGGCAGATCCTCGTCATCATTGTTATCGGTTCGAATAGCGATGGGAGCCGCCGTGGCAGCCTTGGCGGACGGGGGCGAGCTTGGGGGCGTATCAGCGTCTGCCATTTCCACATCTGACTGGGGAGTAGTCGGGCGGCTAGAGCTGGCAGGCTGGACGATTGGTTCAGGAGCTAGCCCAGCCGGCTTGAAATTGAACCTCTCAAAGAGGCTGCTCTTCGTGAACTTCTTTCGTGTCTTGGCCTCGTGGGCCAGCTGCATGCTTCGGGCCATGCGCTGCGTCTCGCGGTTCATCTCCTCAATGGCCTTTTTGCTGGCCTTGCGGGACGGGCGGGCCGACTTTTGCGTCAGGGTGTGGCCACCCTCATCGTCGTCAATGTTGGATACGTCGTCGTCGTTAGAGTCGAGAGCGTCGAGCTCCGAGGACAGCTTCTCTTGACGCGCTCGGCGCTCGGCTCGCTCGGCTTCTTCCCTGGCCTCGCGGGCCAGACGCTCTTGGCGCTTCTTCTCGACGAGGGCCTTGAAGCGGTCCGACTTGATGGCGGGCAGATCATCGCTCTCCGAATCCGAGTTGGTGTGCTGTAGGCCGCGAGACGGCGAAGAGCGCGCTGGAGACGAGACAAAGAGACCAGGGCTGGAAGGGTTGCGTCTATTTTGTTGCAGAGACTCTTGTTGCTCTGGGGTGGGTTCACGAGCCGGACGACGTTGCAGGCGACGAGGCGCGACGGGTAAATCGTCCTCATCCTCGTCATCATCCGCCACGGTCTTTTGCTGCTTGTCTTCGCGTTCTAGCATTTGTCTTACGCGTTCACGCGCGTTTTGTGGCTCTTTTTTGCTGGGGGATGTGCTGTTGGCCTGCATACGGGCCGCGAGTCTGCCTCGGGGGCGGATCTCGACGTCGGATTCGCTGTCATCGTCGTCGAGCTGTGCGAGCGCTGACCGGACCGAGGGCCGGGCAGCCTGTTTCAATTGTGTAGGAGCGCCACCTTCCTCGTCGCTGCTGTCGACAGTAGCGAGAAGAGCCCTGATTTTCGAGCGAGGCGTCAGCATGGGAGCTGGCGAACCTCCGCGGGAGGACACGGGCGAGGACGGAGCGGACATGGCGCGACGTGAGTGCGTGAGGGATGCAAAGAATAGAGTGACTGCTTTGAGGATTAAATACTGGAAAGGGACATGAACAAAGTAGTAAGATGGAGAGGGAAATCAAGTTTTCAGTGCTGCATTTGGGATGGAAAAGTTGATGTGCTGCTGTTGGGTAGAAAGTATGATGGAGGTGTAGGCAGTTGAAGTGCGGGTGGGCTTAATTGTATGAGGGTGACGCGCGACGCGGTGAGCGACGCCAACTGCCCCCATTTAATGGCACGCGCCCACGACGCATCACTGGTGGACCGTCCCGCGTAAAACACTCTGGCTCCTCAATTAAAGATGATTTCCGTGTAACATGATGCTCTTCGAATGATTCGGCTTTTGCGCTGCTGAGCTATTATGATCAGAATCACGCATTTTGTAAGAACACAGTCACACATGGAAACTTAAAGCATGGAAAAGCAGTGTATTGACGTGCAGCCAGGACCCGGGCTTATACTACTCTACCAATCTTTTTCTTTTCTTTTTTTAATTGTTTTTTTTGCTCGATTTCCCTTTTTCGCATTTTTTTTTCTTTGTTTCATCATTGAAAGTCACTAAAGCAGTCGTTTGCGGACCGCAACGCGGCGTAAATCAGTGGAACAGCACAGCATTGGCTTAGAACAGCTTGTGCTCGAGCGTCATGTCAGACTCGGGCTCAAGACCAACACAGGCACGGAAAATGTTGGTCAGAGCAGCGCGCTGCTTAGCAAGAGCGTTGACGACCGGGGTGCCAGGCGGGGTCAGGGGAGCCTTGAGCATGTAGCTAAGAACGCTCAGAACGCTGTGGAACTGCTTAAAGTCGCCCTCGGCAGACTTCCACTGAATACGGGTCATCATCTCGGCAATGATGACGAGATCAATGATGAGTGGTGAGGCCAGGAGAGAGTCCTCACAAATGTTGAAGAGGGAAATGGTCTGGTGACCACCCATGAAGATCTCGGCATAGTACTCATCGAGGGCACGCTTGTTGTCGGCGACGGCAGGCATGTACTTGATGACGACGCAGTGGTCAGGGTGCTCGCCCTGCTTGTAGAGAACAGAGTTGGCCTCGACCATGTCGTCCACAACGTTGGACTTGGAAATCTCCTTGGAGCGGAACTGCTTCTGGGAGCTCAGGTTCTTGCCGTCGTTGTTGCCCAGGTGGTTGTAGCTGGCAATTGAGGTGAGCTTGATGCCGGCATTGATGAGGAAGTCGACGAGAGCAGACTTCATCTTGGTCTGGCCAGACTTGAAGTCATCACCGCCAATGAAGGCGTTGTGCTTCTCGGCGAGCTCAATGGCGCCGGGAACGAAGGTGTTCTGGGGAGAGCCGTTGATGAAGGGAGTGCCCTCGAGGATACAGGCAACGGCGAAGATGGTCGAGGGGGAGACCTCCTCGTGACCCTGCTCGATAGCCTTGAGCAGGTTGTCGGCGGTGTCGTTGACGCCAGGGACCAGGTCAGCGTAGCGCTCAGTGTTGGCAGTCCACATGACGATGACCTTGTCGAGGGCATTCTTCTCCTTGAACTGGCGAATGTCGGTCTGAATCTGCTGGACGTGAGCCATGCAGGCCTTGTTGCCCTCGAGGACGTTGTCGGCACGGTCCTCCTGGTTGGCGGCGATGAAGTCGGGGTAGTACACGGACGGCAGGGGAACCATGTCGACCATCTCCTTCTTGACCTGGGCCTTTAGAGTAGGCTCGAGGACCTGAGCGCGGTCCATGGCGTCGGAAAGGTTCATCTTGCTAATGTCCCAACCGCCAATAGTGATGTCGTTGGGGTGGACCATGGGAAGGATGTTGTGGAAGGGAATGTTGATCTCCTTGCTGGTCTTGGCGTCGGTGCCGAGCTTGAGGGTCGAGCCCATGACGACGGAGCCATAGTAGTTGGACTGGCGAGGCCCTTCCTTGGTCTCCCAGCTGAGGTTGCGGCGGTTGGCGAGGATGCCGGCGGTGACGGTGGTGCCGTTGTTGCCGCCCCAGCCGACCAGCATCATGCCGATCTTGGGGACCTTGCGCTCGACCTTGAACTCATAGGGAGTCTCCTTGGGAGTGGCGACAAAGTTTCCGCTGGCGTCCGTGTCGACGCTGGTGGTGCGATAGGTATACTTGGATCGAATCTCCGAGTCGGTGTAGGTGACGTTGGGAGAGTTGACCTTGAAGGTGGGCGCGACGCTGGCAGCAGGGATGCTAGCAGCGTCAACCAACCCGTTCGAGGAGCCGTTGTTGGATTCCGCGTGGGGAGCCATGGTTGACTAGTTGAGTTGAGGCGGAATAGACGAGATTGAGAGGAGTGTGTGGGCTTCTTGAATTGGCAGTGATCGAATTACTGGGTTTCGATCGAGTCCGATGCTCCTCCAGTATCGGCTGAGCAGCGGGCTCCTGCGAACGGGTGGTGAACCCTAGAGGGGGGTTAGCGGTGGCCTTTGGAGAGGGAATCTCATAGGGGCGAATTGTATATGAATGAACTTACGAGTTGAGGAGGTTGGAAAACGTCTTGGCGACTTTGAGCGACCGAGGAAATAGATGCCTCGATCAGAAGATTTGTGTGTGGTGTTTTTAGGGTGTGTTGAAACGGTGACTAGTCTGGCGACAGGCAATTGACGACGAGACTGGATTGGGTTGGAGGGCTGAGTTGTAGGGTGCTCAAAAGAGACTATAGCTTGTTAATTGCTGTTTGTTTTGTTGGTGTTTTGGTTTTTGGGTGAAGAAAGAAGAGAAGTCGGGAGGGAACGGGGCGGGAGGCTCGGGGCTGAGTTGATATACTACCTAGCGAGATGGCAGAAGCTCCATGCATGCGCTTTTTGGAGGGGCTCAACCTTTTTGGCGCTTGACTGTCTGCATGGGAGCATCGGATGGGGCACGAGATGGGGAAAAGTGTGAGGGGAGTACCTCGATGGTGGGGTGATTTTGCGGGAGATTAAGGTGATTTTTCGATGGGAGTGAGGTACCTCGCTAGCAGACCAGGACGGACGAACACAGGGTACCGGTGCCTGTCGTGGCTGGCAGAACCCCTCGGCTGCCCCACGTCGCGTCCAATTGCGAGTTGACCTAAGCCAATACCAGCAAGCAGTAATGAGCGGGAGTGGACTGAATGTCATTGATCAAAATGCGCTATCGGCGCCATGATATCGGTAAATGTTACCTGTACCTAATAATGTCGCAGTTGGATGGTTAAGCGGTGAGCGTGCAGCCAAGCCCGGATGGCTACAGAGTTACCACCACAGGTTGTGCAGGACTTGCTCGTGCTCGCTATTCCCCTATTCAGTTTGTCGCTGCCGGGTGACCAAAGAAAATGACTTAAGGTACTTCTTTATAGGCCAACAAGTAGAACAAGCCGCTACTTCAAGAGACAAATTGTGCTCGGTTCTGTGCCATCATCCCACCGCCGATGGAGGGAGGGGTCGAGGGGCAGGCATCCTGGAGATGCTGGAGGAGCCACTTGTGCAGTAGAAACCCTGCAGACAGACAGCACCACCATGCTCAGTTCAGCAGTCCGGCTGGCTTACGGTTTCATTGCGATGGACTTGAACATCCATTCCATCGAGCCTGCGTGCCTGCTTGTCACCTTGCCTGCTCTTCCACTGCTGTGTGTCTTGCCCCAAGCAGGCAAGCCCCCGACACGCGACCACCATTCAGACCCCTGCTCTCACCATCGCTGCCCCAACGCTTCCAGTCTATTCACACACGAGAACATCAAGACGATGCACCGCAGCAAACAGAAGCAATTGCTACCAAACATTACGACAGCTTGGTGCCACTAGATATACAAATCATCATGTTAACTATTAAGCAACTTTAGACTCGGCCTCAATTATTCTCGTGTCCCCCATCCTCCCGCCATCCTCGGCTCGGCTCGGCTGCCTGCTTGCCTCATGCCAAACGCTAATAACATCCGGTGTGGGCCAACGCTGCTTTTTTATGCCGACCTATTTTCCTTCCTTCTCGCGTGCCCAATGGCCATTTCAAAGCGCCAAAGCTACCGCATCAGCCAAGCCCTAGCTTGCCCTGGTGCAGGTCAGTCACGTAAAACACAGCGTTTCCTCTGCACTTACAGATACTCGTCCAGCTGAGCTGCACGTCCGGCTACAAATGGTATTGTTCCATCTAGCTGCTATTAGTATTCAGCGCCATCTAGGCAACTCCGAAGGCGCCAATGTGCGATCTTTTCTCGCTTCCTTTTGCAGCATTCAGTCCTGCCTGTATTGGTAGTGTATACATTGTCGATCATGGCCATCTTGGTCTCTGCCGAGACCAGCGCAATCTGTTACACCATCTGACCTCTTACAGCTCTTGTAATCGCCTACACTCCGGACCTAATAAACGGCTACCCTGCCTTCAGCTCGCCAATTTGACCCTATCGTGCCATCCTCACCTAAAATTTGCTGGTTGCAGAGCCGCCAGCGCTCCTTGGATCTGGCTGGTCTGTGGCGTCCGTCCACGCTGGAGAGCCACAGGCCGCGTCACCACGGCAGGGTGCCGCTGCTCTGAATCAATCACCATTCTAGCACGATTTAAAAAAAGACACCCGATATGACACACTTGGCAAGATTGAAGCTACCGAGCTCCTGTTGGCTCTGGCAACGTCATCCGCTATGTGGGCGTATGCGGAAACATGTCGTGTGCCATTTTTAGCAGCCGACAAGCTGTCGCAAAATAGATTGCGTACCATCGCCGGCAGGCACACTGTCTCCCACAGTTGCCGTGCCATTGATATCTTTAGTACGGATAATAAGTCATGTAAATGAGGAGATCTCATCTTCACGATTCGCACGCCCCCATTTTTCCGAACCAATTACCGACAGCAGCTGCCGTCCTCAGAGCAGCGCTTCGCAATGCTCCTTCATGACATAAGTAAATGACCAAGTTCTGGTTGAGGACCTGTTCCATTCTTCACTAGATTTAAAGAACTGCACCTGCTGAATACTTGGCACGGTAGTTTGAAGCAAAATCTTATGATTGTGGTATCTCGATAATCAAACGCAATGCTATCCATGACCGGTTCGCCACCAGACCCGCCCAACCTCCCCGAAAACTGCAAAGAAAATAAATGAAGAAAAATGCAAAACTTGTTTTCATCAAGACAAGCAGGCAAAACTTGCACCGGCTTTCTTGGTCTCCAACAATCCTGTGCTGTCGGGATGTGGGGGTTTACGCGCCCGCCCACATGGTGCCGCTTTCCCTTGCTCTGACGCGTCCAAACTCTATCTCGCCCCAAGTTGTATGATTTGCCTTGCCCATGTCCCGATAACGAGTCAAGTCGATAGGTAGCTGGGAGTTGCTTCGTGAAGTGTGTCTGCCCCAAAGGCGAATTTTGTCGTTGTTGTTGTGGTGGTGGTATCTCTGTCCGCGCGGCGGGCGCTCAGATCGTGGGCACGTCCGGGACGCAGGTGCCGATGCAGCCCTCGTAGTAGACGCCCTGGAAGTACCGCTCGCAGTTGGGCGGCGCCGTGCACTTGTAGCGAGCCGGGCAGGGCTCCGTGTTGGACCCCGTGCCGCAGCGGATGGTGACGGGATCGCGATCCGCGCGGCGGCCGCCGGCGGCGATCGGGAGCTGCTGCGGCGCGGCGTAGGCGGCTACGCTGAGCGCGCAGAGCACCGTCGATGTCTTGACAAGCATCTCGACAGAGTTGTGTGCGATGGAGAGGTTTGCTGTTGATGAAGGAAGATGGAAATTGTAAAAAGGGTGTACAGGAAGAGAGAAACTTTGGGTGGCCGGTAAGGTTATAATTAACGGTTCCTCGGGGGGCTTGCGTGGCCTTGGATGTTCTAGCTAGCTCGTTTTGTGAACGGGCCCTCGCCCCCAGTCTACGAAATGTCGAGGAAAAAACGCCACAGGAGACGCATACGTGATCAAGAGGCGTCTTTCCCCGGCGACGCCGCAGTAGAGCTAAGTTGTTGCCCGAGTCGCGGAGATTCCTCTGGAGCTAGCGCCTGCTGCTATCTGTGAGTTGCGTCGAGGCAGCTGAGTTGGAAGGGGCATTCCAAGGGCCATTCCCTTGTTCTCGATACAGCTTCAGGGAGTGTGATGGGTCGATACTCAGTAATGACTTGCTGTCGGATGCGGCAAGGCGTCTGTCGGCTTTGGAGACATGACCAGTTCCGAGGCTGGACGTTGCTTTCGTAGCCAGGAACTCCTCCATGTTCTAGTGCGTCGCACTCATTTGATTTGATCATATTCGCTATCCTCTCTGTAATAGTTTGCAATCTACAAACTCTGGGATGCACATTGTCGCGGCTAATGCGATGCCGCGTTAATGTGCTGGCCACTCACTCTTAAGCTGCTGCTCTAATTGTCTTTCATAGATGATATTTCTACTCTTCCGATACAATTGGCAAGTCATAAAGAGTATGCCAATCAGTTCAACAAATGAGCCCATCGCCAAGGCAACCACAAGAGTTTGTGCCATTTTGAAATGCTCAAAAGTCGCACCGCGGCGGCCTGCCAAAAACGCAACCTGCGTCTCATTCGTCCTTGATGATGGTCCTTGCTCTCGTATTAATGACCTACATACAGTCCCTCATCCCGAATCTGCCCAGAGGCGATAAAGTCAGGCTCGTTCAATGCCGCATTGATACTTAGAAAAGCAAGCCAGGTCCTATCCGGCAACCCGCCACGTGGAGTGACTCGGCCGCGTCAGCAACCAATATACGAGAATCTGCCAGCTTCTTAAGCCACCAAACCCGAGCTTATCACTGGCTAGGGATCGTGTTAATAGTGTTGCTTAAGTTGATCTGGTGCGTCGTGGGCGGCTGAAGTCTAACCCCCGGTCTGCGCGCATCTGCCCACGCGGCCTTGGCGTGGCTGAGCCGCTCGAAGGATATTAATAGCACGACTGTCATTGGCGCGGCTCGCGCAGAAGAAGAGTAACACGAAATATGGGATGTCAGCGGAAGCGCTACCCGCTTTCCATTTTCGGCCACTGCTCCGAATATGGGGAAAGAAATTCGGCTCCGAGTTTTTGCATGGCCGACCGGACCGGCGAGGTGGAGCCGAGCCCTCCGGAGCCGGCATGCATCCACAAAAAGCCGGAAGCATGCCCGTGACGTCACGCGACAGTTCCCTCAAAGAAAAGAAAAAGAAAAAGTCCCGGTGTTACAGATCTCATGGATCACGAGCTCACCGCATGCATGAACCCTGATTTACTGTGCATGTCTCGTGTGCGTGTTGAAGAAACGTGGAGAGAGGCCGGCGCGTCAGAGGCTTGTTTCACTGCTGCTGCAGAATCCGTGGGTTGGCGACCACCCGCGCAACCTGATCGTTGGTCCCATGTCCCCCAGATGATGACATGGAGACCAGCAGCATGCCATTCGCCGTCTTGTCATATCTCACTGCTGAACTTGCTCAATCTTTTGTGAGACTGGTAGCCTCATGAGCTGCGTACATAGGTTCACACCTTGGCACGGCCACGGCATTCGGTGGGGGACGCTTGGTTAGATTTCTCGGGCCACGACAAACTAGCCGCTGGTGTGTACCGGCCAATTGAAAAGAATCACCTCGAGAATCTCCAAAAGGATCATGACTCGCAGAAGTTCGGCAATCTAAGCGCCGTGCCCCGCTGGCTGTTGTTTTGGTGTATTGTGATACCAGCGTTTCGTGTCCATTTCCGACGTCGCACAGTTTCCAATTCCATATCTGGGCTGATCATGGGGCACTACGTCGATGGCCATGTGACATAACGTTTGGTGAAATGTTTACAAACGAATAGTGTCATCATGCGCAGAGCAAACGGTCTCGCCCATGAGCGACTCTGGAGCAACTTTGTAACACGCAGGTTTCAGAGTGAAGGGTTCTCTCGCCGCATACTGTTATTTTGAAAGACCATGTCTGCATCGTTAGCAGTAGAGTCGAAGAAAGAATAGGTGAGCGTCCAGACCCCTTATTGCTCTACGGAACAGCGGCTGGAAATAAATGAAGAAGAAAGACAAGCTCGCGAAAATGGATGTAGGGGAAGACAAGGAACCGACAAGCATCAAGGCATGGGGCAACAAGCGCCTTGTGCGGCCAAAGGCTCTGTCTGCATGGGCAGCATGGGCGCTAGCAGGGCACAAGAATCGCGATATGACGGAATTGATGCTGAAAATGGAAATGACGAGATTCTAGGCCTTTTCGCCAAGCATGGCGCATGTTCGCAGCCATCTTGCTCGCATGTAATGATTTCGGGTAGGAAAAAGCAGTTTCGTTCCGCACGCGGCTGTAATCACATGAAGCCCACACCACTTGCATTCTGTAATCATGGCAAGCATGTAGCCTACTAGGGAGGGAAAAAAAAGCAACGATGAGGCTGATCATGCTTGCTGGAAACATTTCTGTCTGTGCGATGGACCCTGGAAAGGAGGCCAGCTGCAACTGTGGGGAAATTGCAGATGACGATCAACGAAAGATGCAAAGTGACAAGAGAGGCTGTAGAAAAACAAACACGGAATCTGGGGGGTTGATGAGCGATCGTAATGTGTGCCAAGAGGCAAAGTAAACAAAGTGAAGCGAAACGTGCAAGGCGGAGGTATTTTGATGCAAAGCGAGCATGTTACTCACCTGCATGCTGCGGTGCTTACCAGTATTACTCGTACAAGGTGGCTGTCGATACACGATACACTGAATGACGTCGTGGTGGGTGGTGTGACTTTGTATTTGCTTGTTCTTGTATGGGAAATAGGAGATGGGAGATGGGAAATGCAGGAGCTTGGACTGTCTTGCAAGTTGCTGGTCATCATTATTTTAGGAAGAAAGACAACTCACCGCCGACTCAAGGTATTTATTTGCACTGAGATCTAGATTGAGACAGGGAGGGGCCTCGTGCAGTAATAGGAGCCGCGACATTCCGATATGTGACAATAAAAAACCACGTGTACAGTTATTAACTCTATAAATCGCCCTCGGTTCCAGAACTCATCGAGCTTTTTCCCGAACAATCTTCTTTGGACACTGGAATTCATACACTTGAGACGACGGTAGAGCGACAATAAATATTCCAATATCCAGCCATATTGACACCTGTTACAGGCGGGCTCTTCTCCCCTGTAATCGAAGGTACTTTGAGTCGTTCTGGATCGGGGTCGCTGGTTGGCTGGCGACAAGGAATAGGAACAGGGCAAAGCCCAGTGGAGTGTTGCTCTAATTAGGATCCGTTGTGGACAACGATACGGGGAGGATGGTTCGTACAGCAGGCGTTGTTTTCACGAGACAGGACCCTATGGCATCCCGGTTGGTCCATTACCAACTGAAACGCGGCGTTGGGTAACTCGTTACGCATAACTATTAGTAGAGCCGCTTCTATTCATGCGGCTGTGTGCAGAGCATATCGTTTGCTACCATGACAAGTTACCATTATTACTCTATTTGCTGCATTCATTACTATGCTACTGAATCGCGTGTAGAATGCAACCATAATGACATCACATCTCGGCCCTCAAGTCATTAAATGGTTATAATTCCGGGGCGGCGGCGGCCTGGGCGGCGAGGCTATCCGAATCGAGGCGTGATGGAGTTGAGAACGGGCAAGGGGTGAAATAAGCACCTTGCCACCTCTTTACTAAAATAGAAGGGCCGATCCACAGCTGCTTGTTCACACTGAACATGCTATCGAGGGGATCTGGGCAGTAGGCTGACTATTGCATTCCGGCCTGGCCATGCCATCTAACCAGCTAGTGAGTTGCTGTCTAGACTCACTGTTGCGGGGTGACTATACATTATCATGTAAAGTGGCAATTTATTGTGTGCAACATTACGGAGCAGCGACTAGACCAGGCCGACCGCGTGGTTGTTCTGGGCAAAAGGGAGGCGATTCATGCGACACTGATGAATCAAGCTAGTTGGACTTGTACCTAGGGTAACGTGTGGCCTGTTGGCTTTGCTGCAGAGAAGAGCTGACAGCTTTGCTAATGCGTACTGGTTGTACAGTGCAGCACTGGTGAGGATTTCCTTTTTGCCGTTGTCTTGCCTAACAGCCCTCGAGTTGGTGGCGTTATCCCTGGAACCAGTTGGATAGAAAGGGGGGGTTGAAGAGGCGCTGGGGCACACGACACGAGGCTGCGTCCAAAGAAGGGCAGCCGAAGAAGACGCAGAGCGAGAATGCTTGGTTGATAGTTTAACGGGCACAAATATATTAGTGCAAAAGAGGTCTTTTGGTGACCTGGCGCTATGCGCACCATGTCCGTGCAATTTCAGGTACCGGCCGGACTGAGGGCCAAGCGCAGCTAAATGGCAACGGTGGGCACGATGGCCTTGTCGGTTAATTTCTCCATTCAAAGGGTAATCTCTTTTGCCCGAGCTGAAGGCGATGACTGGAGTGGCATTGGATGATTCTGGCGGTAGTCCATGGAGTCGTTGCTCTTTCGGCGGTGGTGTCTTGTCTCTTGTCGAGCAAGGGGCAAGGGCGACGACGAGAAATGTCTTTGAGAGTATTGCCAGTTTTTCCTGGTATCAGCATACGGATAGTCGTGAATATTGCCGGACACATATCTTTACCGTTACGAGATGGTAACGGCGACTAAGCATTGTGGTAACGGGAACACCTGCTAAGCCATAATATTATCAAGTAAATTGTGATTCATGTTTTTCAATCCACCATGGGAAACATTTCATTAGAAAGTCAAGGTATCCGCATATTGTACTGGTATATTTGGCAACTGCAGGTAACAGGTGGTGCGCCGAGGCTATCACCGTCCGCGACGCACCGGAGCGCCTGAGCATTGTACCACATAATACGAATGACTTGTACGAATTAACTCGATGGAGACGGAGCATAAGAGCAAGAATACTGGTGCCTAGGAAGTGATGTTCGTAGTGTTTAATGGCATTGTCGTATCCGTGCACAGCCAAAATATGCTGGTGCAACTATCGACAAGGGGGGACTAGGCTGATCCAGGTACCGAAGCCACACAATCCAGGCAGCCTTGAAGCGGTAAAGTGCACTGGAGCCCGCTGGAGCCACCTGCCTCAGGGTCAGGGGACCAGCCTTGGCCTGAGCTTACCCCAGCCAGCCACTAACTTTAGTGCCTTACCCTCGTAGGCCCCCCCCTGTAACTGCTGCTTGGAGGTTGACCACCCACCAAAGCCAAGCATCAGCAGCCAACTCCATATTCGAGACACGATTCGCATCGCCAAAACTTGTCCTTCCGACTGGCCGTGTTTCCAAATTCTCTTCCCTTTCACTGACTTTTTACCTTGGTCATCATTCTTGTGCGGCGCAGCCGGACTTGGCATCAATCTTTTCTTCTTCTCCGTTTCATGAGCGCTTTGTTTCAACCTACACCCACCTTCATCACCTCTTCAGAACCTGCCCCTCGGTGTTGTCCGTCAGACTTCACCAACCCACCTACATATTCAAAACCGCCTTTCACAAAACGCCTCGACCGTCCTGAACAACGAAGAATCGCCCTCTTGAAACCCGTCATTCACAGTCCCTTCTGTCGCGTTGTCCACAGAACAAAGCAGAAGGAATATAAAGAACCGGCTTCCATCAAGCTGTCACCAAAGCCCCCTTCGTTGTACAAACGCCCACCGACACGAGCCATCAACCACTACGTCATCTTCTCAAACGACAGAGACAAGATTCACTCGATTTCTTATACGATTCGATGCCTGGATTAACATAGCAACAACACTGCCCACGACGCCATTTTGTCTTCATCTCTCAGTACCGACCGGCGCGGTGCTGCCAGCGCAACCATGGCTTTGCCACGAGAATCAAATTTGCCAACCATCAAGTGCTCACAATGTGGAAAACAAGTGGCAATCTTCATGATGGGAGAGCACTTGTGCAATGCTCCCTCGATGCCAGAATGTAACAAGGCCCTCCTACCCTTGGCAACCTGCCTATATTGACCCAACTGCTGCAGTATCGCCTCCTCTCGAGACCCAAAAAGCATTCGCTAGCCCGAATCAAACCACGCGCAACAAATCCTTACGAACACCGCCTCCAGTAGATACCGGAGTCGCAAGTATGGCCGATCCCCGGAAATCCGTCAACCCCGGCCGATACAAGGCATATCCACTAACATGCTCCCAGGTCGATATCGTAGCCAAGGCCAGATCACCCCAATTAGCTACGCCAGCAGCTCCCGCGAGACTTCACCCAAGACACCAACCCGACGCTCAGGTATAAACAGAAGCTTCAACGACGACTATGCACCCAGGATTGCCAACTCGGATGACGGGCAGCTATCATCTCGAGGCTACGGCCCTCGGCCCGGAGGCTACGGAGGCTTTGGCAATCAGACACCAGAATCAGAAAGCAACGAGACAGTGGAGCCCCCTCAAAAGGAAACCTCTGCGACTTCGGTCTTGCAACGCATGGCTGAGTTTGCCGGCGGGTATGGAGGCTTTGGCGCTCGACCTGCCAAGCTGCCTGCGGAGCCAGAGAAGCCCGTCGAGGTGCAACCAAAGCCGGAGCCTGAGCCTCAGGCTGAGCCGGAGGTTTCTAAAGATGCACCGGGGTTCCTGGAACGTATAAATGGTCTTGCTGGTGCTGCATTTGCTGGTGCTGCATTCGATGCTGGGCGTCGACCATCAGCCCCAAAACAGGCCGAATCACACAAGAGCAGAGAATCCCTGAATAGTTTGAACCCGACGTCCGACTTGTCCCTTTCCTCGGCCAACGACGAGCGGCAGCCGCCTGTAAGGAAGAATGGCTACGGCGGCTTTGGCGAACCTGCATCGAGCGGCAATGGAGCTCGAGGCATGGCACGCGCAGAGACCTTTCCGCGCTCTACAAACCCCCGCGACATGTCCTCGCGTTCACCATCCGATCTTGGCCCGCAGCCTGATATGTACCGACGTCCATCCGCACCTTTGGCACGCAGCGGGAGCGGTGATATTGGCCGGAAATCATCCCTAGGCCCGGACACATCACGGCCGCCGCCGCCTCGTCCTCGCAGAAGTCTAATCCCGCCCAATGCTGACACCTCATCCATCGCCAACAAGGAGTGGGGCCCCGAAAACCCCTGCCATACCCCCCAAGACTCCATGTCCTCGGGCTACTCGTCGGTCAGCGAGGGCAGCAACCTGCCGGTGAGCGGCAGCCCGGAACGCCTTGTGCAGCGAAACAAGTCGGAGCCCGCATCCCGACCCCGACAGCTTCAGCAGCCGCCGAAAGCCGACAACTCCACGCAACCGCGACGTGAGAATGCGCGACCCGAACTCCTCATCGACCCTGCCATCCAGGCTCCTCAACGCGGATTCGGGCGCGTCGAAGAGTCTCCCTACCCCTACAGCGCGTCTCCCCTGGACGACCGCCACGACCCGGCCATCCAGGCAGGCATTGATAGCGGCAGCCGCGGGGGTCGCTACGGCACGTCACCCACGCAAGGCCGTGATGGGATTTACACGTCCTCCCGCGGCGACTGCAAGGCGTGCGGCAAGCCCATCACGGGCCGCAGTATCTCGTCGGCCGATGGCCGCCTGACGGGAAAGTACCACAAGGAATGCTTTGTGTGCACAGCGCCAGATTGTAGGAAGGTTTTCTCGTCGGCCGAATTCTACGTCTATCGCGACCGGCCGTACTGTAAGTTTGACTACCACAAGCTCAACAATACCCTGTGCCGCTCGTGCAACGAGGGAATCGAAGGCCGGTACGCAGAGGACGAGTCTCGCGTCAAGTACCACGTAGACTGCTTCTGCTGCTCCGAGTGCAGAGTCTCCCTCGCCGACGGTTACTTCGAGGTCGATGGCAGGGCGTACTGCGAGCGCGATGCCTTGCGCCTTGTGGAGCGGACCGTGTCGGTGCTGGTGTCGCCGATGCCGGTCGAGGTGAACTACGATGGCAGGAGTGGCCAGCTGCCGCCCAAGGTGCCGCCGAAGAGCAGCAGCGGTGGCAGGGGAGGACAGGCCGGTCGCGGCGTCGGCGCCGGCATGGAGAGAGGCCCGTACGGAGTGGCCCCGGCCAACTACGGGCGCCTCAACAAGCGCATGACATACATCGGCGTGATCTAGGTTGTCTTTGATGGACGTGTGTGACGCGCTGCATACTTTGCTACTCCCTGGTGCCGGACCCAGCAGCACAGCACAGTCAAGATGCGACGTTTTCGCTGACTCGTGCTGATTTTAACCGTCCGGTTTATGATACCCCGTTTTTACCGAACCAACGACGTCGGAATTATATAATATTCGAGAAAGGAAGGGAAAGGTGGTAACTGTCCTTTCTTTGCCTCAGCCCCTCTCTGGTTTTGTGTTTTCTCGCGTTCTCTTTTTATAAGAAGTACCCGTTTAGACCTTCGGCTTTGTAATTTTTTATTGATGATGACAGGAATCATTCTTTGTTTTTGGAGTTGTCTTGGGCCTGGCAAGGGAAAGGGGGGCATGGTTTTGTATTTTGGGTAACATTTTGTTCGGCCTTGCGAGGTCAGCGGTTTATTTTTCGCCGTCTTTTAACTTGCACCGCTCTTATTTATGAGAGTGAAATACATCTTGTTCGATGATATCTCGACTTGGCGAGTTTGTGAACAATGAATAACTAAGCAAGGCGTTGCTTGTGTGCGACATCCTCCCCTGGGAAGCATCTTCACGCTGAGGAGCAGGAGTAATGACTGTTGCCTGATGACATGATGCATACCTGCGGCCTCAATACAGAGGTAAATTGGCTACACATCAAGGAGAGTAGGCACTCAAAGTTGATCCGAGCGTGAATTCTCCTCTCAGCTGTCGCCGACGTGGTCCCAGAGCAGGGCTGCCTCAACTGAGGTTGGCTCTCGAAGTTGATCCGAGTGTGGATTCTCCTCTTGACTTGACTCGGCTCTGTTCATTGGTTTCGTTATTGATTGCATGAATCAATGTTTGACTGCACAACATCGCACGAGGTTGGTTCCATTCGGTGATCCGAGTGTGGATAGCTGCATGGCTACACATCGACTGAAGTTGATACTCAAAGCTGAATCAGGTGTAGACTCAGCTATACATCAACTGAGATTGGTTCGAAAGCTGACCCGAGCGTTGACTCTCTTTCGAGTTTCCGTGCATGTTCATTGACGTGCTGTACATCATTTGAGTTTGGTTCGCAAGCTGACCAGAGTGTGGGCTTTGTCGGCCGGCCAGGATGTACATCAACTGAGGGTTGGCTCCTAAATCTCATCCGAGTGTGGAAACATTGTCAAGGTTTCTCGCCTTTGTTGATTGGTGCAAATGGCCCTGGCCACACATGAACCGAGACTGGTTCACAAACTTGATCCGAGTGTGCCTCATCTCTTTTCACCCACTTTATTAATCAACTAACTACCCTCTCAGGTCAACTTTCAACGCAACCCCAGTTGATCTGCAACCTCTTTGGCAGGTCCACACTGGGTTTTGGCGGCATTGTACAACAGACTTGCGTGCGACACGCGGAAAAGAGAGCCTTTCACTTTGAGAGATTATGAAATGGGCCATGACGGTACTGCATATTTGGTCAAAGTGCGAAAACAAACTTCTCGCTCCTTGTTATTCGAGTAAAAAACCGCAGTCATTGGAAAAACTTGGAGATGCCCCGGTCAGCCACACCCAATTTAGACAAAACTGTTGGTAATGAGGAAGCCGCAAAAGAGGTGATTTATGGCCTGCTTCAGTACTTACATGGGCAAGTTTTCTGGGGCATGCAGTCAGTCAACCAAAATCCCTCATTTTCTCTCTTGCAAGCGAAGAACGTTCTGCGAAACAATGGGAGCCGTGTGGTAGACAAAGATCCGCCGCCGAACCGGAAGGCGTTGGAAATGTGGCTTTCATATTAGTGGATAGAGGGAAAGGCCTATCCGTCTATAGACAATGGCTGCCCACCAAAAGAAAAGAATTGACGCGTCATTTCAATCGCGAAAGTTTCAAATTTTCAATCCTTCTTTTTCTCAGAATATTTTCGAGCTTTGACATTGATGCCAAGTTGGCTGGCGGCCACGTTGCTCAGGTCGCCCTTCTACCCCCCTTTGCTCCCGCAACTGCACATGTTCTTCTCTTTGTAGGAACTTGTGATGAGTGGCTGCTTGGTGGCTTGTGAGTATGCATATCGACAAGGGCCCCCATTCATCAACTGACGCCACGCAACGTCTTTGTCCCTCCCATCTTTACTGGAAGCAGCAGTTGAGTAACAGGACATGTGGCGCAGCTCTGACTTATGATTGGAGCTGCACTCCCTCGCAGGTTCAACGGTTGTAATTACCCAGTCTGTCTGCTTCTTGCTTGGAAGATCAACATGCGCCGTGACGGATGCCCCCAATAAAAGGGTCCAGACCGGAACTATGAGGCTCTGCAGGCTTAATTGCGGCCGTTTCTTACCGATGCAAGTTAACCCCCTACTCAGTAAAGAAGAGTCAACTAAAGAATCAGAACCTCAAAATCAGGCTCTCGGTAGCTGCCTTGGATCTTGGCATCTGGGGGTTGCAACGCTCTAAATAAGCGAGATAAGCTGAGGCGGCTGGTGTAACAAGACGGGGGCCAAAGTTGCAGCTTCAACGACCTCGTTCTGCCTTTGCACTGAGATGTATTTACAGCAACCTATTGGTTCCCTCCCAGCATAGCCGGACATGCCAGCTTGACTTGTAGTCGAGCATCTGTTCTAGACAATAGATGCATCATGCACCCCCGACCTGGACTCGGGGCATTTTATTGTCATTGAAACAATAGCGGGAGGGCGTCGGGAGCATGCGCCACAGCACAACAGGATGATGATGGCACACTGGATGATTTTTGGCCAGCAGCGGCCGTCGCTGTTGTCCGCGCCGCGCGTTGCGCTTTTGTGTGGTCCCCTTGTGCCCAGTATGCTGCGAAACAGTGGTCCGACGAGTCAGAGCAGGTTGGTTCTCTCGTTGTATGTTGCGACCCAGTGATGGGCACGCGATCGTCATTAGAGGAGGGGGTGCATCAATCACATCACACAGCACTGCATCTGGCTTGCGTTGCTAGTTCTGTGCAGTAGTCGGCCGGAGCTAAACTGATCGAGAGATGAACGCGCAAGCTTGAACTGATAAATGCCGATTAACCGTAGATGCACGGGAAGGATGCTAAAGTTAGTAACAGATTAAGAATTCGAAGGAAGAAAAGAAAGTTAACTTTCCGGCAATAAGTCTGGAACTAATGAGGTCCGGGGATCCAGTGACGGGCGTGCGTAAGCCAAGGAAGGGTTTCGTTTCTGCGAGCTACTAAGTAGAAAGCTTGGTTCAGGCCAGGAGGATACTCTGGGGTTCAAACTCATCATCCATCCTCCGGTTCCTTTTGCATTGCTCAGTACATACCAGTGACATGTTCTTGCGGCTCTTGTTATCAAGAACCCCTGCTCTTAATTGATGATCGGTGCTATCTCTGTGGCAGACAACTCCACCACAGTTTGAGGGGGACCCAACCAAGGAAGCCTACTGGTAAGTTATCATTTTATCTGCAGCAATTTTGTAGCTCCATGTCGGCTTCTGTTGTGACGCTACAAGAGCCAGTATCTATGATGCGAGAAGTCTCCAGTTTGGCCAGTTTAATCTACTGGTACATACATATATAAATACATAACTAATTGAGGGTCACATCCAACCCACTGTAGAGTCAGTCACTCTGTCAAAAAGTAAGTCATCGGCGCGTGTTGCGTGAGATGCACACTCTCTGAGGCAGTGAAACGTGGGCGCCACATTCCCCTGAGGCAAACCACAAAAATTCCCTGTAGATCAATTTGCGCACATAGCTCTGGGGGCGTTTGCCATAATAAGAAGAAAATTATGATACGGGCAGGGGGGAGAAACGTGGCTGCACTGAACTCTTGATGGCGTTGTATCACGACTTACACCCATCTATTACCTGGACATACACAGACCAGACGAGAAGGACTTGGCTTTGGACCGTGTAAGAGACTCATCATTAGTGACCAACTTGCATGCCACGCAAATCAAACTGCAAGCCAAGCAATCTGTTACCGACTGCCACGACTTTGAAGGCAAATATTTCCCGGTGCCAGCCATGGTACGACCGGTGCAAGCGGGACCTTGGTGGAACGGGGGTGTTGTGGACGGTCCCAGAGAGGACGATCCGGCACGGGGCTCTAGTCATCTGGGTGGTGTGGGATTGTCTACCTATGGCGCGGTACTATTGAGAGTGTTTGTACTGCGTAGTAACTTATTAGTTAGTTATTCAGTCTGAAGATGCCGGCTGATATTCGTCGCCGCCGCACACGTCCGCTGCCATCCGCCCCGGCGTGCCTTTGATCGCAGCTTGATCCGCCGCGCAAATTTCTAAAATAAGACACTTTATCAGACAAAGCGCAGACGACCCAGTGAATTCCTGTTTACGTGTGTCTATCCCAATACCAGCACTGTATGTCGACCCCCATGCACATCACCAAGACCAGGGGGCGTCTACGTGGACAGCCGCGCGAGGGAAAAAAACGTAATCGGACCATGTCATCACTTCTTCAATAGTCTTGATTGCACCCCGCCTCTCATTTCATTGCAATCGCTGCTTCTTCTCCATTCGCCCCTTTTGATTTGCGTCTGGCCGATGGCAGTTCCCAAGCCCACCCAACCAAGACATCATCGGAGGCCAAGCTTTTATTAGCCGTCTGATCTTGACAACGATAAACAGACACCTCCCCAGCAGGCAGTGTGCTTTTATTGTTTCGCAATTTCTTATATCTTATATCTTCCGTTTCTGTTTCCATAATAGTAGAGAAGCCAAGTATCCTTCCTCTGCTTGTCGTCAGCGCTGCCTCCTCTAAGACCACCTGCCCCAACGGCGCCACTGCGAGCTCTCCTTTCGATACTGTTTTTCAACATCTTCATCATTCGTTTAACATTGTCACGGCTAAATCTCCCTACAGCCAAATAAAACCGGCACAAAACAGACTGTGCAAACGGGCCTAGCAAACCGTGTTGCTACCTACCTACGTGCCGTCAGGCCCTGGTGGGTGTTGACCTTCCTGTTCGCCTACATGCTTCCTGCCAGCTGCAAGCTTGAGCGACAGCAAGTATCGCTGTTTGCACAACATCAACCTCGTTTACCCCGTCAAGTTACATTTTCCGAATCATCACCTATATCGTCAAGTCGCCACTTCTCATTCTTGTCCTTTTGTCCACCACATTTTCTGCGACGACCACTTGGTCGCAGACCTTGAGCGACTGATTGCTTCCCCATTGACCCAGACGCATCAAGTTCCTGCACAGCATGGGCATTCTGATTCGACGCCCTAGCAAGTTTGGCCGCTCAAGGCTTCCCAGCCTAAGGCCTCGATTTATCCTTTTTGCCGCCGTCATGGCTTCCATGACGTGTCTTCTCTTCCTCACTCGCTCTACTGATTTGCGCATTGTTTCGTATGTTCACGACAGAGAAAACTACGACCTCGGCCTGTTTGGTGGCACAGAAAAGCCGCTGAAGATCCCTAAAAATGGAAAAATCGACGAAACCACGCCGTATTGGGAGCTCAGGGCCAGCGACATCAAACACTGGTCCGATCCCGACGACAACGAGGACCCTAACAACGTTCAGCCAGGGACGGAGCAAGACGGCACGCCACGGAATGCAGACGAAGTCAGTCGACTGCAGGATGAAAAAGACAAGCGCAAGCTTTGGAGATATCTCTACCGAGCGACTGCTAAGTAAGGTGAACATGCTACGAGACTCCTCTTCTGCGTACTGACTAGCCCAAGTCTCAAAAGCTCCAACCAGATCTATGGAAAGACCCTGGCTGCACTCGACAACAGGGATAACCGAACCGAGGAGCACGCCGAGAAGCTCGTTACCAAGCCCTTTTCCCACATCAAAGTCGGCTACAGCAAGGATGAGCCCGTCTATTTTGACCCTTACCCCAACTACAACAGTGACGAGTGGCAGACTGAGGGCTACGCACCCTACGTTTCGTGCAGAGGTGCGAATGGGAGACACATTGACGACATTATGGTATTCAAAGGCCGCCCTCAAAACTTTCCCACGCACCTAATGGGCAGCTATAAAGCCCTCAACCTTGATCCCAATATTTGTTGGGAACGCGACACGAGGCTCGGCCCGTATGGACTCCTTGAGCAAACGAGGCAAGTCGGTGGTCGCTTGCAGCTTCTGCACTGGGATCAAGTCGACTGGGGCAACCTTCAGAGAACATGCGTCAAGAACAATGCGAAGCGTTATAAAGAAAACGTGAGCAGCGATAATCCGTACCTTGCTGTCTACCCCGAGACACAGCGTTTTATTCCCGCTCAGTCCGGCACTGAAGAATCGCAAATCGCAATCAACGGCCACAGCAAAGGCAAGGAAGCGCACGGAGTTGAAGCCCGCGACACTCACACTGGTGATGTTTCTCCATCCGAAACGGCGGCACCCGAGAGCGAGGCCACGTCTCAGTACAAGACAGAGAACCGCACTGCCCTTTTGCTGCGGTCTTATACCGGCAAAAGGTACACCGAAAACGACAAACAAACCATTCGGGCCCTTATTACTGAACTCGCACTAAAGTCAGGCGGCGAATACGAAGTATTTCTCCTCGTCCACGTCAAAGATGGGACCAAGGATGTTTTTGGCAACGAACAGGACCGGTGGCAAGTCCTTTTGGACCATGTCCCGCCCGAATTCCACGGAATCACCGTCCTCTGGAACGACCAATCTGTCAAGGATATTTACACCGAGATGAAGGATGACGAGGAACGAGACGTGCACAGAGCGCAATGGTTATCGGTCCAAAAGTTCAGCTACGACCACCCTGAATTTGAGTACATTTGGAACTGGGAAATGGACTTTCGCTACACTGGCCACCACTATGATTTGCTTGACAATATTCACAAGTTCGCACGAAAACAGCCCCGCAAGGGCCTCTGGGAGAGAAACGAGCGTTGGTATGTTCCGGGGTATCACGGCGACTACGATACTACTTTTCGACAGTCGATCGAACAGCAGTACGGTGACGCGATTGTATGGGGTCCTCCGGATTTGCCCTTTATCAAGCCACAAGGACCAAAGCCACCGACGACACCATCTGAAGACAATTACGAATGGGGAGTCGGAGAAGATGCCGATGTCATTACCGTCGGGCCCATGTTCAACCCTGTCAATAGCCTTTGGATCATGGGGGGGGACATATGGGGCTACAGCGACGAAACGCACAACAGGGAAGACGTACCCAGACGAACAACTATAGTGACACACTCTCGCATCTCGAAACGCCTGCTCAACCTGATGCACACGGAGAATATGCGAGGCAACCATGTCGCCTCCGAGATGACGCCGCAGACGGTTGCGCTTCATCATGGCCTCAAGGCCGTCTTTGCCCCCCAGCCCGTCTTTATGGACCGACAGTGGACGAGCTCCTTCGTCGACAAATGGTTCAATGCCGGACCGGGCGGCGCTGCTGGCGGCTATGGCAGTGCCATGGGCTGGGGCCGCGAGCGTCGCTACCAGGGCACCACCTGGTACTACCGTGCCGAGCCTCCCAACCGGCTCTTCAACAACTGGATGGGATGGGAGGACACTGGGATCGGCGGCGCCACTTGGGAGCAGCGCCATGGGCGTCCATGCCTGCCCTCGATCATGCTCCATCCCGTCAAGGACCCGGAGCCGACGAAGAGTGGCCACGCGTCGGGCTTCAACCTCGGCTACGGCTAAACTCCTGTTTCCTTGAATCAGCAGCATTTCATATGACCCTTCAAAACCTTCCATAAAATTATACCCTTTTTCTTTCTTTCATCTACGTGTCGTTGATATCGACTACGAGGTGGCTTCCGTCTTTACCAAGATCTGCAGCTACGCTGTGACGATTGGATAGAGCATGCTCAGGCTGGCGTTTTTATTTTCATCCTGCAATTTTCTCTTATTTCTCTTTATCCTTCTCTTATTTCATCATCTCTCTCGAGCCGGCCATGGTCGGCGGTGGGGTTTTGCTTTTTCCTTGACGCTGCATGCCTAGTAGGTTACGCCAGGGTTTGCATCATGTATGGGCTTTCTGTTTATAGACTTTGTTGCAGGACGACTGTACGCCATAGATTAGACAATAGTTGGCAGATTCATTTGTAAAATAGAACAAGTTCAAATTAGTTGCTGCGTTTGCTGGTGCATGTCGACGCGGTTGTGAGCGTGGCCCCCCACTTAACAACTGTGGTCGTTGGCAACTTGGCTAGGACTTGGATTTAACATCCATCCGCGCGAATTTACCAAACGCGCGATTATCACGTTTTGGCTTTTGATTTGTCTAGATGTAGACTTAATACGATACTTGAACTACCTTTGCGACAATATGCGATACAGATGATACTAGCTAGGCGTCGGCAGCATCGGCAACCTTGGCTCGCGCATCACTCATCTTCCAGTCACGATGAAGCCGCTGCCTCCGGATGTGAGTTTCACGCCAACGTCCACGCCTCTCACAAATCGCCCCAGAAAGCTAACGCAGACCATAAGACCCCCACGCCGCGGCGTTTTCTGACCAAGCGCCCCGCGTCTTCCACGTCGTCCTCGCAGCAGACGCCCACGCCGATGCGCTTCCAGTCGTCGACGCAGCGCTTCGGCGCGACGCAGGGCGCGACGCGCGGACCGATGGAGGACGTCGAGGAGGCGGAGGCGTCGCGGTCTGCGTCCTCTTCATCACGGGGCGAAGGCGGCGAGTCGGACGGGCGCGACGCGGCGGCGTCGGACTCGATCGAGGTGGACTCGGACAGGGACAGCCTCGCGTTGCGGGAGGAGGGGCTGTCGCGGAGCAGTGAAAGTAGCGAGCGTGAGATGGAGGATGGTGTGGGCGGCGTGAGACGGCGTAGGAGCTACTTGAGCGACCTGGAGGAGGACGAGGACGAGGGGGTTGCGGCGATGGACATGGCTGCGGAGGAGCACGTGTATGAAGAAGATGTTGCCATGCCAGAGGCGAAGAGACGCCGGTTGTCATCTTCCGCGTCGCCTGAGCTGGGCATGGCCGTCGGGTACGATGTAGATGCGGGGCAGTCCGACGACTCGGAGCGAGAAGAAGACGAGGAGCACGACGACGTGCAGGACAGGACGCGCACGCGACCCGCCCCGGCGCAGGAGCCGACCTTTCGACCAGCGCCGCGCTTCAAGCCCGCGCCCGAGGACGAGTTCCTCGCCGCTGCGCACGAGCAGGCCGACGCTCCCTTCTCATCTCCGCCGCGGCGCGGCGCAAGGTACGTCGCGGGTGGGCTCGCCGCGCAGCTGCAGGGCCTGCTCTCGCAGGTCAAGGGCGGCGACGACGGGGGAGGAGGAGGAGGAGGGGGAGGCGTGGTCCGGCTGCGGGTGGAGGAGGCGAGGCTGGGCGCGCGGATGCACCTGGTCCGCGGACGGGTGGTGACGACGGCCGAGGAGGGCACGGAGGACGTGCGGCGGTACGTCCTGGCGGGCGGCGCGGGGACGGGGACGGGGACGGGGACGGGGACGGGGACGGGGACGGGGAGCGGCAGTGTGGTGAGGATAGGGCCGGGGCCGGCGTGGGATGTGTGTCTGGGCGAGGAGGAGTGGACGGTGGCGTGTGACTGGAGCGTAGAGCCACCGGAGGGTTGAGCAGTGTATTTATCCACGAATGTACGACTTTATGAAAAATTTCTCCTTCTAATTTTTTGAGAACTGAGAGACCAAAACGGTTGATGGGCTGGCTGGTGGTGATGATGCACTAAAGCGGGCTTGCAACAAACGCGATCTACTCTAACGCTCTGCGCATCTCGGATTCCATCAACTTACACATGCCAACTTCAACATCAAAGCAGCGGTACGAAAAGTAATGCAGGTTTGCATCTTGACTTGAATCAATGAGTCCTCTCTCATAACCCCCCCGGATACACTCAAACGCCAGCCCATGATAGGACACCCCTGGCGGCGCGTTGGCGCGCTCGGCGTATTGCAGCGGCACCACCAGCACATCCGGACTTGCGCGCCGCACACCGCGAGGACGTTCGGAACCTTGACCAAGCGGAACTCCGACGCCCTGCGGATACTATTCTGCGGCTCGGACGCGTTTAGCTGCGCGTCGCTCGCGGCGCTGCACGCGGAGCATCGCCGCAACGAGGAGCTGGTGGAGAGCATCGAGGTGATGGTGCAGCCGGGGAAGCGCGTGGGCAGGGGGTTCACGAAGGTTGCAGAAGGTATGCATGCATTGCCAAGTCACCTCCAGGTTTACCGAGCATGTCATGTGGAACGAGGTTGCTGATCTTGGTGGTTTAGTGCCTTGCAAAACGCTCGCGCAGGAGCTGGGGTTGACGATTCACGAGAGGAGCACCCCCCCCGGGGAAAGATTTGTGCTCTAACGGGCGGTGAGTAGCTCCCTCGAGGCACCAACTTGATCGTCGCCGTGTCCTTTGGGCTGTTTGTGCCCCCGAGGATACTCTCCTCTGCGAGGTACGGCGGCCTCAACGTCCATCCCTCGCTTCTTCCCCAGTGAGCATCTCGAAGACCCCCTATTCTTGAACATGCACGATTGACACCAAAAACACAGCCTCCGCGGCCCGGCGCCGATCCATCACGCCTACCTCCGCGGGGACCCCTTCACCGGCGTCTCCCTGCAGACCCTCGACCCGCGGGCCTTTGACCACGGCACCGTCCTCGCGCAGACGCCCGAGCCGGGCATCCCCATCGCCCCCGGGCAGACGTTCGCGCAGCTCCGGGACGAGCTGGCCGCGCGCGGCGCCGAGATGCTCGTTCAGGGCCTGCGCGACCGCGTGCACGTCCCGCCGCACGAGGTCGCCACGGGCGGAGAAGGAGCAGGAGGAGGAGGCCTGGTGCACGCGCCGAAGATGAGCAAGGCGGACGCGGAGGTGCGCTGGGCGGAGTGGCGCGCGGAGGACTGGCGCAGACGGATGAGCGTGTTCGGCGCGGCGTGGACGCGCTGCGCCGTGGCGGCGGCGGCGGGCCAGGAGAAGAAGAGGGTGCTGTTCACGAAAGGTGGCGCGGCGGATGCCGTGGCGGGGAGGGAGGAGGAGGAGGAGCGGACGATTCGGGTTTTCGAGGAGGGGGCGGCGGACGGTGGGAGGGAGGTCAGGGTCAGGGTCGACGAAGCGTCGGGCACGTGCTACGTCGAGGATGCCGAGGGGGCGTGGGTGGCCGTGGAGAGGGCGAAGCTGGAGGGGGAGAGGGAGAAGGATGCGGCGGCGGCGCTGAGGACGCTGTTCCGAGACGTCGCGTAGCAACAAAAATTTTGAAACGGCACACCGGCGATGATGGGGATGGGGGGTCCTTGTATATTACAGCATGATAGAGTCGACGATGACAACCTAGCGACGCGCGCATCATCCCCATGGCCAAGTCGCCGCCCCCCGGGCCTCCATGTTTGTACATCCAGCCCTGTGGTCCTGGCACGGTCCTCCTGCCTCAGATCTCGTCCTGCAGATTGTGAAGCAAAATGCTCTGCCCGTGCTCATCCCCCCCCCGCAAAGGCCGGCAATCTTGGGCAGCTCGATCCGAACCGGTCAAAGATACGGTGTGGCTGAGCTGATGAGGCTCAACTTTTTAAGGGTTCTTCCAAGGCTTCAGCCGCATCATTTCGGATATCGACATGCGGGACGGCGGCTTACGTATGGACCACGACCCCGACACTCTTAAGAATCTCTCACCTTTTTCTTCTTGAAACAAGTTTTTTGCGTTTTTGCCTGCGGCTTTTACCTTTACCTGTCAAAGCGCCGGAGTCTCAGTGATGAGTTTGTCGTCTTGGCGATGTCCTGGTCTCGGACTCGCCAGGGACCTTTTTTTTTTTTTTTTCGTTTCGGAGAATTAACTCCACCCAGCGCAAGTTCCGCGTCCACGGACGTCACTATATGCTTCCTGCAAAGCATAAACCCCAAGCGATCGGTCACACGAGGAACTACCACATGTATTGTAGTTCTTTGACAAGTTCCGTTGCCGAAACTTCCAAGCGCGCTTCATCTTCACGGCACCAAGGTCACACGAAGTTGGCCCCCCCCTTTCACTTGTTTCCCCTCATGTGCGGAACAAACAAAAAAAAAAGGGCAACACGATGCGGAAACACACATGCGGGGTCTGTTTTTAGAATGGACGGGCGCAAGAAATGCTGATAATCGCAAGCCACACCGGCTTCATCGGCATCGTCAGCGGAAGAACGGCCCCATCCAGCCAGTGACGTGACACGCCGGCGTCTGACTGACGCGGCCCCCTAATCAACAAGTAAATCCCCAAATAACTAGTTAACACACGTCAGGCGTTGGGGAGCTGGATGCTAACTAACACTTACATACAGACTGGGTCAAGCCACAAGTACCGCCGCCACATCCCGGCGCCGCCTCGGCCGCTGCCCCGTCCGTCACCAGTTCCTTGATTTACATCTCTTCCTGCCAAGATGGAAAAAAAAAAAGAGAGAAGAAAAAGTTTCAATCATGTCATCATTGGCCAGGTGAACTAGTTATGTACGTGCGCTGAATCTCAAACAATTTAATTCCCCTTTTGTCCATCGTTGCCAGATAGCCGCGCAGATGCCAGATCCACCACCGTTGCACAGTTCGCTCAAAGGAGAAACAAAACGACAACCCCCCTCCCCCCCTTGCGCCAGTTCATCAGCGCAGCTGCAGCACCTTGCAGGCGTCGTCATCAAAGCACTCTGCCCAAGGCGGAAAAAAAAAAAAAAAAAAAAGAGGCGCCACGGGGTGGCGGGTCAGAGGTGGTGGCTTCAGCTCATCCGCACTTTGACTCTTGTTGCAGACCATTTAGCTCGGAGTAGCGCCGGAGGGGGGAAGGGGGGGGGCAGACCTTGTCGCGTGAGCATCAGCTCTCTTTTTCTTGGTCTGTTGCCGAGGACCCAATCGAAACAACCTAGCTTGTTTATTCGATTGCGTATGCCCAAGCGGCAACTCCATGCCGGAGATTGGCAATTGGTAACTTGATCAGACGTGGGCTCGCGAGTTCGATGGCGCCGCTCTCGGGCTTGGGATCGCCGGCTGTCCCTCCGTCCGCGAGCAACATGGTGGGTTCTATAAAATGCCGGCGACCGCCCGTGAGTCTCAGCCCAGATGGTGTTGATGAGTCGAAAACGAAAACAGTCACCGTGGTCAGTTCAGGGAATCATACAACTTGCAGTCTGCTCCCCGCGCATGATCATCGGTTCCTGAGTCTTTGCGCAACCTCTTCGGCGGGCTACTTACACAACCAACCCGCCCTCGACTTTCGGCCGACGAGTCACCCAACCACACAATGCCTCGCTCAACAACAACACCGCGGATACCCTCACTCCTCCTCGCCGCGCTCCTCCTCCTCCTCCTCCTCGCCGGCTCATCCACCGCCGCGCCGCGCCCTCCGCCACCGGCGGTCGGCCACCCCTTCCACGCGCTCCAGTCCGTCCCCAACGGCCTCGCCCTGTCCCCCGTCATCACCGGCCTCTACGCCAACTCCTCCGCCGCCGCGCAAATCGCCATCCACGACGTCAACGGCAACCCCTCCTGGACCTGGAGCGCCGCCGACGTCGCCGCCCAGGCCGACCTCCCCGCCAACCTCCTCGCCTGCCTGCAGACGCCGACCGCCGTGCCCGAGGCCAAGTGGGCCGACGGCGGCCGCGCCGTCCTCGCCATCTACAACGCCGCCGCCGTCATGATCCGCCGCGCGCCCGGCGACGCCTCCCAGGACAAGCGCGTCCTCTTCGGCGTCTGCCTGCAGCAGGGCAACATGGGCAACACGCACAGCCTGGAGCTCGTGCCCGACGGCAAGCTCGCCGTCGCCACGACCACCTCCCAGATGGACGCCACCATCCACGTCTTCAACGTGTCCGCGGGTCTGCAGGCCGACCCGCAGCCCGTCCAGTCCCTCGACAAGCTGCCCGGCGTGCACGGGCTCGTCTGGGACGACCGCGCCAGCCTCCTCTGGGGCTCCGGCAGCTCCTCCGACCCCTCCGGCGCGACCCCCGGCGTCTCCTCCGCGCCCACGCTCAACGGCTACCGATACACCCGCGGCGCCTTCTCCACCCAGCCGACCTACTCGCACAACGTCAGCGCCGCGCTCCTGCTCTCCACCGAGTGGAGCGGCACCCAGTACGACGGCTGGTGGGACGGCAGCCACGACATGACCGGCGTACCCGGCCGCCGCCAGCTGCTCCTCTCCACCGACACGGACCTCCACGTCTTCGACATCGACTCGCAGACGTTCGCCAGCGGCGCCCAGGTCGCCAGCAACTACCTGCCGGGCTTCATGCCCGTCGACAGCAGGGTCGGCAGCGACGGGAAATCGCTGCCCCGGTCCGACATCAAGTCGCTGAGCATCGACGGCAACCTCAACGTGCTGTACGTGCAGGCCGCCTGGCAGGGCGTCACCTCCTACCAGATCAACCTGCTGCAGGACGGAAAGCTGCAGGCGGGGCTGACGTATCCCCAAGAGCTGTACCGTTCGCGGTGGTTCGCCGACACGCCGACGTGGCCCAAGGCGCGGTTACCGTCTTCGTAGGGTTGGTTTCTTTTGTCGGGGAGGCGTTCGTGTATTCTCCTGCATTTTTTTTAAAGCGAGATATCCATTTGTTTCCATCTACACATAATGAAGCGATAGAATTTCACCAAAACTTTCATCAGCCCGGTAAGACGGGGGTATCATCATGCATTGTGTCGTAGTCGCCGCCCAAAAGGCTTATCTTACAACCGGGATCGAATCCATTCCGCCCACTTGCTCAGGTCCTCGAGATGCTCCAGCACCTTGGCCAGCTGCTCCCTCGTCACGTTGCTCCCGTTAATCTCCTTGACAGGGCCCGGCTCCTCACCAATGACATTTTCATGAATGATTTGCACCAGGCCTCCTTCAAGGATGCTTAGCGTGATGTTGGCCGTCGTGTCACGCATGGGAAAGACGACCTGCATGTGCGGCGACGGATGTACCCAGAGGATGACGTCCAGCGAGAGGTCTGCCGGAACGCTAACCGGCATCCCGGCGTTTGATTTCGCATCGGATTTATCCAGGTTCATAAACTCGGCGAGTTGATCCTTCATGGTCGAGCTATCCGACTGCTCGGCCTCATTTTCCTCCGCCTTGTGATTTCCGCCACTCTCAGCCGTGGACTCGTCCTTTCGGCCAAAGCTACTCTCCAACAACGTCGACAAGAATGCATATTGACGAAGCACCGGCAGCATTTCGATAAGCTGGCGGGGATGCCCAAATGGAAGCTCTGACAGTTCTTGTGAGTATATGGGCTTGTAGATGAATAGGCTGTTCTTATGCGTCCTGGTCAGGGAGTCATTGTATGTGTTGATCATGGGCACCTGGTGTCTGCGAACAATGGTGCGTGGCTCGCTGATATCTTGCTTCGTGCCTGGCATCACCGGGAAGAAGAGCTGGTCAAAGGTGGGAGGCTGGCGGTTGAACTCGTTGATCATGGTCATCATCGGTGGCTCGAGCCCGACAATCGCGTAGAAGCGCGACCATTCGCTCTGCGGGAGAATAATGGGTGGATCAAAAGTAGCTGTGAACATGACGCGCGGCACTCTGGTGGTGGAGAGGTCAGCCTGGAGCATATCCATGCCAGCGTCCTTATTTTCGTCGTTTTGGGGTAATGAAACATTATCAGGCTCCTGCCAGTCCAGGGGAGGACTCAACGCGCCGCTCATGTCGTCCTGCTTGACAATGTCTTTGGAGATCCAATTCTCTGACACCCGAACGGGCGGTAGTCCCACGCCATCAATGGCAGCGCAGCCAAGGAGCATGGACCATACCTTGTTCTGGGCGCTCGCTTCCTGTCCCGCTCGCGGTGCGATAAATCTCCTCTCCTTCCAGTACTGTAGAGCCAGCCCGACCTGGCCGCGCTCGTGCATGACTGGTCTGCCGTGCCGGGTGCACATGGCAGAACTTTCTATCAAGGAATCTGGCCTGCCAGTCATGGTTCGGCGCAGCTGCTCTAGATCCCAGCCATACAAGCGCCCCAGGCTAGAATGCATGCTCGACAGCGCCTCGTGGCAATCCAACCCAGGCACAATGCTGAGCTTGTCCAGTCTCGCAAGACGCTCAAAGTTGATGGCGAACCTCTCCAGCGTCTTAGTCAGAGGGCTCTGGCCAGAAGAAAGCTGCAGATCCTTGAGAAGTATCTGACTCGCCGCATCGATGTGTTTTGTGACAGAGTCTGCATTTCCATGGTACGAGAGTGTCGCATTCTGGACAATGTTGTTGTCCAAGACAATATCAAGGGCAATAGCAGATCCGGCAATGGCTAACGTTTTCGTTTTGTGGCCTCCGGGTGTAGAATGTTCTTCGGACAGGATTTCCATCCCCAGCCGTTGTGCGAGTCGCTCGAGGCCTGCGTCGCTGACCATGCCCTTCTTTTCCTGTGTCCCCTTGTCAGTAAATACGCGCCTGGCACAGCCCAGAGACAAACCCGTACGTTCAACATTTTTATAATGTTCTCCAGTCGCCGCAGCTTCTCCTCCTCGCTGGCGTAGGCACCACCGACGCCGTCGAGGCCCGCGACGCCTTCGAGCCCCATATCGAAGCCGTTTCCCATCACGAGGGCGCCCATAGCTGCTGCCGTCGAGGGGCTGTCGAAGTTGAGAGCGGCCATGGTTGACTGACCCGTCATTCCCATGGTAGCAGGTGATTTCTTGACGTGCTGCGGCGACGAATGCTGGCCGCGCGGGGAGAAGGCAGCCTGGGCGGCGTTGAAGGGCGTGGAGACGGGCGGCGTAGCGGCGGGAAAGTGCGACGGCGTGCGGCCCTGCTGGCCGGAAGGAGTGCGGCCTTGCTGCGAAGTCGCATGCTTCATAGCCGCTGGCGTCGGCGTCGACATTGTGTGGGTGTGATTATGTTGATGAAGCTTCGGATCGACTCGAGGGCGCCGAGGCCGGACGGGTTTACGCGCCGGCGGCCACAAAGACCACCAGGTGACTGCGCAAAATAGTGTTGAAGATTCCAAAGCAGATCCGGCGTGATGGCTAAACCAAGGCAAATTGAGCCTCGATCTGGCAGCTTGGAACGATGTGCGTTGGCCCTGGACGTTGAAGATGCAAAGGCCAAAGGCGTGGTGGTTTGCGTTGGCGGGTGTTGAAGTCGCCCCACAACAGCTTTTCAAGACGGGTAGGCGACCAGGAAAAAAGGCTTGCGCTCGTATTCATCATCGAGACTACATGGCAATTTCTAGTCAACCACGGTCGCCGGCGGCCCTGAAGACATAATTTCTACGACTCAATACCAATACCATACACAGAACCACGACTTCTAGACGAGATGGTGCCGGCGCCGTTTCGCGGGCTCAACAGCCGCTTGGCCAGCCGGTCGATACGGATCATGATTTCCCCTGCGCCTGCTACGTTCGCCGAGCGACATTCGATATTACAAGTGCTGAAGAAATACGGCGCTGTGGATATTTTCAAGAGAGAAAATGTACGGCGAGGCCCTGCTCCATTCTGCCAAAGGACATCTGTCGTGCTGACTTTGATACGCGTGCTCAGCTAGAAGCGCATCGATACATTTCCGTCACGAGAACCGAAGACACAGCCCGGACGCTCACGCACCTGAGCCCAATCGCATGCCGCGTGTCAATCCCTCGCGTCGAGCCGGCGCAACGCGCCCGGCAGCTGCAAAGCCTGGCCCCCCGCGAGTCGACAGCCCAGCCCCGGATCGAATTTCAGACGCAAGCGACCACCCCACGCGGCGGCGAGGAGGCTCCGGAAGCGCAGGAGGGCGATGCCGCCGCCGCCGCCGCCTCTGGGGAGGGTGACGACTGCGAGACGCGCGAGTTCGTGCTTACCATCGGCCTCGCGCGCGATTACGACCACGGCCACGCGTCGACCAAGGCAACGGAGCACCTCGCGTGGCCCGAGGGCTACGACGCGGACCGGTCGCTCGCGGCGCTGACGCTGCGCGAGGCGCTGCCGGACACGCTGCTCAAGAAGGGGCTCTGCCACTGGCACGTCAAGCCCGCGTCGCCAGATGCGCCGCGGGGCAGCATGCGGCAGCGGCTGGAGCGCAAGCAGCAGCTGCCGGGGCAGATGGCGGCGGCGGCCGATGCGTGGCAGCCATCGCCGGCGCTGCGGCGGAGATGGTAAGCATCTAGAAAGGTGGTGAACGCTTACCAGGGTCAAAAGGTTTTGAAATACAAGGCGGCGGCAGGCTAGCTACGGTCTGGTGCCAGAATGGTCGGTTTACTCCGGGTATCAACAGGTTTTTTGTGGTTTGGTGTGTTGGCCTCCAAGGCAGCACGGCCACAGCCGGCCCAAGATTGCCCGATGGCAGTGTGGCTCAGCACATGCGGCCCGGCCGGGGCTGCTGGCTACGTAATAGTGCTGAGCAAGAAGCAAGGCCCCAGCAAGGGAACAGAAGAAGCTCTGGCGGTGGTGATTGTGGTTGTGAAATAAGGTACGGATGTCGGCGAATGATGTACTTTATTTCCTGGCTTTATCTTTCTCTTCTTGCAACCTCAAGTTGCTTGAGATCAACCCAGGATGCCATGGCCTCGGTGTCTGCAAGCAGATGACATGGCTTGCGCATTGAGAGCAGCAATGGGGGCCAAAACACACAACGCCCATCGCCGTGGGTAGTAATGAGGCAGTGATCGGCGCGCAACGGAATTACTGTGCAGTGGGCAATCGATGATGGGGCCATTTCGGGTCGACCAGGGTGGTGTTGAAGTGGGCGCCAGAGGGCGATGTAATTACGGTGTGCCGAGAGGCATTATATCTTTGTATGAATAGCTGTACATATTCTCACCTGCAAATACACACTGCATGCATGGACGCAGCATATAAATAGAACTCTAGTTAAGTGCATCAACAGACACGGGCTGCTACGCCGGTTGGCGCATCGGGATCTCCGTTCTGGCTCAACGCCCACGGGGTGAGGTACACAACGAAAAAGTCGAGCTCCAAAGACAACAAGAGAGAAAGAGAAGAGTACAGACCACGCTCCCAATTGAGTGGAACTCTCAATCAAAGAACAAGTCGTCACAGTGACGCTAGGCAACTCACAGTCTCGACTCGAACCGTACGCACCCACGCTAATCCGTGTCTCATTAAACTAAAACCTCTTGGAACAAGCGTCCAGCTGCGTCCTACACAGCGCATTGAATCTGAATAATGATTGGGCTGGGGATCGCTAAAACTCAGCAGCGAGGATTCCTTTCCAGAACTGACCCAAATGACCAGGGAGCTGTGGCGCTGCGGGACGCGCATGGATGGGCGTGGCTTTTGCCTTGTGATTGCCATGCTGCCGACCCGACAATGACATGACTTGGCCTTGTCCCGCTGTTACAGCTTTTTTTTTTTGCGCTGGACAGGGGGGGTGGTTGCCAGTCAGTCTTGGTTGACTGAAAAGCTTATTGGAGCTTGGACGTTGGGGGGGCCATCTTGTCCAGGATAGGTACTGTAGGAACCTGAGAGTGTACACAGAATGGCGGCGCATCTTGGTCCTCAGCAGAAGGAGGAAGAAAGACGAAAGCGGACTTCTCCGCTCAACCTCACGTTTTTTTTTTTTTTTTTTTTTTCTTCTTTCTTTTCCCCGGGTTTCTGCGATGATGTAGTGCTGGAGTGAAAGAGTGGCTTGTTCCATGAAGGAGGAGTCGTCTGTGACGCTATTCATACCCACCAAAAAGAGGGGCGGCCATCGGGCTGCTCATCTCTCATCTCGCTCAGCGCCGGAGCAGAACCTGGGACCCAGTTTCGGTACTTCCCCCCTCTGTTTTTGGGCTGGTAACGATCGTGTGGCCCGATGAGAGGAAGGCGGTGCGTTGGCCGGTTGCACTGGGTGGTCGCAGGCCTGCGCTCTCACTGGACAATGGCGGATGCTTGACCCTTGCTTGCCCAGACTGGCTGCATCTTTCTGTGTCTGGTATTGATTGAGGCTTGTCAAGTATCTGCGCTGTGCATCTTGCACCGAGGAGTGACAACGAGAACAGGAACCAGGGTCGATCTAATACGTGTGGCTGCATCATGCCCAAGCTTCGGCAATTGGGTCAGTGTCAACGTCATGCCAACAATCAGAGGGCTAGTTGCTAGGTCCATCCCGACCTTTGTACCTTGGTAGCAGAAAGTTAGGAGGCCGCCTCTCCACCTCCTCCTCTTCCAGCTTGGTCGGCTCCCCAGTCAAATCTGTTTCCTAACGCAGTGTCAGTAGCTTTCTTGTCTCATTACCAGTACACCCTCGCTGCTGGCTATACCAGATAAGCCAGTAGCTCGAGCCACCTTGGTGCGTGGTGTGGCTCATCGCTCCATCCGTGTGGCTCGTGAAACATTTCTTGCTTGCCCCCAAATCTGCCCTGCTATATGAGCTCCTTCCTCCCCAAAATCTTCCCACCTCTGTCTTTTTTTTTCCCTTCTCCTGTCACGCAAAATCTTTTGTCACAGTCCTCCCTCGTGCATCTTTTTGACGTCGTCCTAAACAAAAAAGAAAGCCTCCAAAAAAACAACCACGCAACAACACCTCTCTCTCTCAACTACACCACCACAACCATCACAATGGGTCTCCTCCTCGGTGTTCACCACATTGGCACGCTGCTGCTCCTGGTCACGGCCATTCTCCTCCTGGTCGCCTCCATCTCCTCGCCGGTCGTCAACAACCTGGCCCTTCTCAAGGTCGACTTCCGTGACGGCCTCAGCGCAGAGCGCGTCACCTTTGGCTCGTTTGGTTACTGCGAGATGTACGAGTAAGTTGACCCAGCGAATTAGCTTCCTTGTTTTGGCCTTCATTTCAGCCTAGCTTGTCGTGCTCCACCATGAGCTCATCTGGATTCTGGACAAGCCCACCTGCTGGCCCAGCCACGGCGCAAGATTTGCGCTGCTCGACGGGTCCACGGCATACCATACCAGCTGAAATCAACCGCTCAAGCGCCAAGACGGCCCGAGCAATGTCTACTCCCCACGTTCCTGGTCCAACAACGCGCTTCTCTACTCTTCCAATCGCTAACAACTTCCCAGTGGCTCGTCCGACTACTGCAACCGCCACCTCGGCTACAACCCTCTGCGCATCATCCGCGGCATTGACGGCCAGGTCGACAATGGCTCCGTCGGCCGCAACACAGCCTCGGGCTTGACCCGCGTTATGGTCCTGCACCCCGTCGGCGCCGTCCTCTCCTTCGTCGGCTTCCTCCTCGCCGTCATCGGCACCCACGTCATCTCCTCCTTCACCGCCTCGGTTCTTTCCGGCCTCACCTTCATCGTCACCGTCGTCGCCCTCGCCTGCGACTTCACCGCTCTCAGCATCGTCCACCACCGCGTCAACGAGATCCGCAACAACCACGCTACCTACGGCTCCGCCCTGTGGTGCGTCGTCGCTGCTGTAGTCACCTCCTTCTTTGCTACCATCATCGTCTTCCTCAGCTGCTGTGCCAGCAAGCGCAACAAGAACAAGCCCGACCCCGTTCCCAAGCAGGAGGCCGGCTTTGCTGACTCGACTGTCCCTAAGAAGAAGTTCTGGCAGCGCCGTTAAAGGGTGGTGCGTCGCCGTGTCTTGACTTGTAACTCTAGCGGGCTTCCCATGAGACGAGTCAAGCTACTACGACTGTGCTAAACCCTAGCTGTTCTGATCCCTGGTGCTCGACAAAACGTGGATGTGGTAATGGTTACTAATTTAATTCTGGTTATGCCTGCTGATCATGATGAAATGCTCGTCTCTCCGGCTGGTTTTGGAGTGTTTTATGCTTATGCCGTTCTTGTGTACAAGAAGCTATGATATCCCATTGACTCATGACTTGGTCATTTGACGCAACGCGAGTTTCTATATACACTGCTAGTAATAACAAACATGTCTTGAAGTTATCTGTTTTCCTCTTTCGTCTCTTCAAACGGTGCGACCCTTACGTCACCACTCTGATACACATAAACCCCTGTGGCTTTTTTACAACTTGACCAATCGTTTTCCGATCGCTAGGTAGGATTCATCAGTCCCGTGGCGCTGCATCATGTTGAGTTTCCCCAGTTCGTGGCACCCTCGAGCGAACCCTCTCTCCCCTCATCTGCATAGCTTTCCGAAACTGGCAGTTCAGCAGCCGAGACGGCTGACATGATCCGTTCTGATCCGTTCCGTGCAAAACGGTGGGCTTTCTGGAACATGCGACGAGCCAATTGGCGCACAAGGTTTCGAGTTTCCGAGATTCATGCAATCCCTCGTCTTAATTTCCTCGACACGATTAGTCATCTCAAACTTTATCTTGACCTCTCTGCCCCTTGCCAACGGGTCCGTTCTTGCGCAGGCTGATCACGCGTCGCATGAACCGTAGACGAGCCTTTGCACATGTTTCATTCCAACGTCAGAAAATACCAAGCGGCATGCCCTGGAGAGAAGGGTTCCATCGCCGGCAAACCATCGTAAGAGCAAGGGAAGGGTGGCGCGGGGGGCCGTTGAGGAATGCGAGTGGTGCTTTCTCCCCCGCCTCTTGTCCATGTGACTACAGTCAAACGTGGGAGCGGAAGCAAAGAGGGAGCAACGAACAAATGCATGTCTTGGATGCTGAATCACGGATAGAACTCGGGATTCAAATCGATGCCCACCTTGACTTGATTGCCGTACGCAACGCGCAAGCCCACCGCCAGAACGGCGAACCAGAACGAGGTCCCTATAGTGTAGGAAATCCGGTGGGTGGCTGGCCGGCGCCGACCACAACTCGTGGCCGGGCCGCACGCAATCTAGACTTGTCACAGGGCGCGCTTTTCGTAGTGCAACATGAACATGAACATTTACCACCGGTCATCCAACTTGGAATCGTTCTCTACGCCATTCGTTAGCCTCGGCATCATAGCTCCGCCAAGCCCACTTCGTCGTTCATATCTGACCGTACACTCCTTGACACGAACCTGAGTTTCGACTGCACGTCAGCCAATGGACACAAGATTATCTCATGAATAATCTGCGTACAGTCTTCTCCCTTCTTTATCAGGGCTCGTGAATATCGGCCCGATGTGCCGACAGTCGCTTGCTCAGAACAGAACTACAAACTCGGAGTGCCACTTACACCACCGCGACAACCGCAAATATCAACTTGTCAACAAGGAAGATGGTATTAAAAGGAATGACGATACTTCTGAAACTGATCTACCGCATTAACATTATCAACTACCGCCTCTTGTCAAACAATATTTTCTCCCTCCCATATATCCTTTCCCACCTATATCCACACAAGTTATTACAACTCCAAGAACCGCTTTCCCCATCCCAAGACGAAGAGCTTTTTCATTACCGAGCCAGCCGCCCCAAGAAGGCGAGCAAAATGAAAGACCAACCCGCCTCCTCGCAAGTTTCGCGGGACTTTTGATCTCTCTTCTCGCCGCGCCGCTGCTCTTCAGCAGTGACAGGCCATGCGAGGAGGCGCACGACGAGGCGCCTCCTCTTCTTCCTTACAAGGTGACGAAGAGGGCCGCGACACCCACGAGGGCAGCGGCGCCCGCGCCGACCTGCGCGGCACCGTTGGTGCTCACGACAACCGGGCCGGAGGGACCGGGCTTGCCGCTGTCGGTGCCGTTGTTGCGGTGGTGACCGCCGTGACCGCCGTGAGGGCCCGAGGGCTTCGGGTGGTGATGCTGGCCGCCGCCGCCGGGGACGGTCGAGTGGTGGTGGTGCGGGTGGTGCGGCTTTCCCGAGGACTCGGGGCAGGGCGCGGTGGTGTGGTGGTGGTGGTGGTGGTTCACCGGCGAGGTGTAGTGCGGGTGCCTGGAGGAGGAGGAGGAGTGGTGGTGGGCGACGCTCGGGGTGGCCGGGTAGGAGCTGGTGTGGTGGTGATGGTGATGGGTGCAGGTGGCGTGGTGGTGCTGGTCGTTGCAGGAGGAGTGAGGGTGGTGATGGTGAGTGCACGGGGTCGAGGTGGCGGCGACCGACATGGTGGGAGTGGTGGTGTACCGGGAGGACACCTCGTGAGCGGCAGCAGAGCCGGCGAGGGCCAGGACGGCAGCGGTGGTGCTGAAACGCATCTTGATATCAACGTGTGTTGGTTGGAGAGAAGAAGGGGTAGGTAAGGTAGGTAGGTAACGAGTGACTCGAACGCGAATAACGGGCAAACAGCTGTGGTTAGGAAAAAGGGAAAAGGAAAGCAAACCCGGCTTGGAGAAGAGGTGGCAGGTTTATATAGACCAAGATGCTATTTCTCCTAGCCCCTGGGAATTCAATGCTGGGGAGCAGAGTTGCCCTCGACAGAGCAACAAGAGCTGTCTAGACCCGAGCGTCTTGACGCCGTCACCGAGTCTAGCCCGCCCGGCCCGCCTATAGTCTTGGGCATTCTCGCGATGGGATTGGACGGTGTGGTTGAGATCGAGAAAGATCGGAAAGATCGTAAACACCAGCCTCCCAGCCAACAGCACGCCGGCTCGACAATTAGCTTTTTCGAAGTGGTGGGTAGGGGCCAATAACCAATGCACAACCACCCATGGATGACGTTGTGATGTCGGCCGGCAGCCTGATAGCGTCTGCTATATAGGCGCCGGCGTGTATCCCAAACGCACGTTCAAACATTAAACCATCGCGTCCGGACCAACCAGGTTGCGCCAAGGGCCGTGTACGCGTCGTCTCTCAAGTCGTTCATGGACTTCTGGACGTGTAAACGGGTTCCGATGCTGTCATTGAAATCAGCCAAGCACATCAACACAGAGCGGCAGACAGAGGCAAGCTGGATGGAAAATTTCTTCTAGTGGGGAATAGAAGCCACGAAAAGGATAATGCTCGCTATATGTAAATGCCACTCTTTCAACTCCCCGTGTTCCGTAATCAGGGATTTCTGCCAGCCCAACACACTTGAATTATAACATTTTGACACACCGCCAACAATGGCCCTTGACGCCGTTATCCATCGTTTACTCCTCCTCGGGGAGACCTGAGAAAAGGCCAAAGCGCATGCGATGGCTCTGCAAACATGTTAGCGGTCATTGCCCGAGATCACCAAGGCCAGTGCTGTCCACGTGCAGAACAGCTCACGGCCACGCCCACGACACGGCCGAGCGTTACTTACAAAGGGAAGCTTGGGAATAATCACGGCCAAGACAGCCAAAAAGTTGATGATGAAGTAGGCCAGGTCGTAGTGGGTATAATGGGTGCTCAGGAGGAAGAGCACAATGGGGACACTGAGGAGAAACTTCTTGGTGGGGGTGTACTGGGCACCGTTGTCGATTTGCTCCCACATGTTGAGGTTATCGAAGGCACCGCTATTGAATTCGAAGGGGACTCCTCGGACATAGTGGAACATGATGTACGAGCCGACCATGTAGGTAATGTTGGTCAGGGTCCATGAGGTCTCCTGCGAGACTCCCGGGATGACGTCGTAAAAGATTTTGAGGCATGCTATCAAGACAAAATGAATGGTCCACGCTCCTGTAGATGATGGTTAGTATGGAGCTGTGTGACGACGAATGCGAGGAGCTCGGGGACGGGCAATATGGGCATACCCTTTGCGTTGGTCCAGTTTGCATTGAGGTTGGGAAGAGCAGCCTGGTCAGAGATTTGCTCGAGCGTCTCGGGGGGCTCGTGATAGACCTGCAGGATGCTGCTGGAGCGTCTGCGACGACCAGTCGCTTTATCGTCCATGTCGAGGTAAGCGCTTCCAGAGCGTGGAGGGTTCGTCCTAGCGTCGTAAGAGACGGTGGGCTGGAGAAGGGTGGGAGAAGCCAGCTTGGCGGTGTTCAAAAGGGCTCTGCGCAAGCTACGGATCGAGGTATCGCGGGCCGTTCCTGGTCTGTGAGGAACGGGACCAAGTGATATCGGGAGCGTCGGCGAGGGTCAGGGCGGGGAGGTGTGTAGCGAACGACAATGTCAAGTGACGTGGTGAAACTGGCGAGCGACTCGGAAAACACACGACGAGGCCAGAGCTGTCTGCTAGATGTCGGTGCGAGGACAGGACAGATTGGCCACTAGGGCAGGTTTCTTGCGAGCGGCGCTATTCGGGGGGGTGGAATGGCGTGAACAGGAGAGAATTCGGTATTGTCGGGGGGCGCGGGCGAAATGTCGAGCGTGCGCCAGAAACGAAACAAGTATGTCGTGGGATGATGTTGATGGAGATGAAAAAAAGCAGTTTTGGTAAGAAGAGAGATTGGGGGAGGAAACGAACGAGGCATGGAAAAGCAATGGATAATGGTCAAGGCCAGGCAAGGCAAGGCAAGAGGAGCTTGCGTGGTGGCGAGGGCCCTTGTGACAGGAAACCGGGTGTATGGGGCAGCAGTGGGCAGGCGACCAGTCGGAGGCAACAGGGACTGGCGCCTGTAGTGGATTGGATAGTGAAGGCAGTTGCTTGAACGACAGGTTTCCAGCGATTTGGCGAGCGGGTAGGCGAATAATAATTACACCTCATTGTTGTAATTAGATTATCAGACACGAAATAACGGAGGAAAGCAAATTTGCTTGAAAAAGCCACCAGACTCAAGGGACCAATGCGCTGGTGATGTTCTTCCCAGCGGTCTGTTTAGTGGCATTTGCGCTGTAAATGACTTGACGCTAGTACGGATCGGCCCTGTCCAGAACCTCGTTTGTGGCCAACTGCCACTGTGGCCTCAGCTCGCCTCGGCCACGCTGGAAATTTATGCTTCCCACCAGTCATGGTTGAAGTCTGACGGGAAGTTTTTGGTGGTGAATTAAAAATACATATGCATTGGCCCCCAATGCATTCCATGCTATTTGCTGTGTATCCGAGACACCACGACAGCCGTTGCGCCACTGACTTCTCTTCCATCATGCACAGAACAAACACAAACGCACAACACACATGCGCCGGCGTCGATGAGACTAGCATGAGCCTCCACGCACGCTGGAGGGCCGGAAAGCTTGTCTTCACTATCGGTGCCGCCAGTCCCACTGCTGATCCCAGGACACTTACCCGTGAGGCATCAACAGCCTAAGACCTGTAGAGATACCACACAGTTCCTCTAGTTTCCAGGCCTTGCATGCTCATAGAGGTGGTCGGATATGGTAGCACAGTACAGGAAAGCATCAGTTGTTTGTACGTTCCTACCCACTTCCCCATCTCTTCGCCTCGCTGGCAGCAACTAGGAACGATTGCTAAATTACCCAACATTTTGATCCCCTGCACAGCCAGCCTAAAGGTGGAGACAAATAATATACGAATACTGAACCCGATGATCCATCTGTCAAATGCTGAGTGGCACCAGGCTGTCCAGCGGCATGACGAGTATTCCGTATTCAGCTGGTGTTCCCCGAGAGCTGGGCTGCGATGCGGCAACTTCCGCTTTCAAGACTTCAAGATCGTGTTTACTCCGCCACAAATGTCGCTTGTAAAGATGGCTATCGACTACAGGAAATCTCTATGTTTTCGTAAACACTAGTTAAACTGTTGTAATAAAGGGGCCAGGGATCTTGTTCCCGAGTACGAAGTCTGTATCGGCACGGGATAACCTGCACCCGCTCTCGGCCTTGCGCTGCAGGACTGGGTGGCTCCTGTGGTTACAGTGGGGCCCTTGCCTCTTTTGCGCTGATTCGACGATGCTTATTTTTCGCGTCGACTTTTTCTTGGTGATGCTGCGATACTTGCCCTGCTTCTTTGCTGTTTTGTGTTGCTCTTCTTCTCATTGAAATTACCATTTTCTCGTGACCCCGAGAATTCGAGTGATTGGTAACGCATCTGCCGTATTGATTTATCCCGACCTCACTTAGCCACAAACTCCGAAGGCCAAGTGTCACATGAGTGACGGCCATCTACAGTGTCACTCACATTCACTATGGGATCGGAAGAACAAATACCCGGAGATGTTATTAGCATGGGGGAAAGCGATAGCGAAGAAGAAAACAGTCACGTCGAAAAGAGGTCAATAGCTGATGTTGATGGCCCCGACGGCGAAGAGAATCAACCCTCGAAAGCCGCCAAGCGCCCAAAGCTCAGCCGCCAATCGCCGAGCAGCGACGCAAGCAAGGTCTCCGAGGAAGGCGAAATAGAAGAGAGCTTATCAAAGTCCCTCAGCAGCCAGTCCAGCATATCGAGCCTCCGGCCACGTGCCAAGTCGTTCGTTCCCTGGGACCCGCCGTTGTTCACGACTGACACGGTCAACCTGAAGTTACCAGCGCTCTCGCGGAGGAAGGAAGGATCTTGGGTGGATCGCGTCACGGATTGGACTACTGTGCTGTGTACGATCAATTTTGATTCCCTGGCCGAGATCAAGCCCGCAACGGTTGTTTCCGCCTTTGGTCAATACGTTGACGTGCACAGCGGTCTGAAAGCACCAAAAAGGAAATCAGCCAAGCAGACTGTTTGTGCTATGGAGGACTCGGGAAAGCTTGCTACGATTATCGGAAGCACACAAGCGCCGGCTCCTGCGCCGGCCGCTGCGTCACCCGAACCGGCGGACGAGGTGGAAAATGGTCAAGTCCCCGACTCACCAGAGTACGTGCCGAGTGATTCCGTGCTGCCAGAACATAGCCAGGCTGCCAACAGCCACGCAAGCGGCGCTGCCGCAGAGACAAATGGTGTATCGGTACCGGAAGGGCAGCCAACAGCGGAGCAGCTCCGATACTTTCCTTCTGCGGAAAACGCCGCCGACATGTGCGTTTTGTGCGGCCACAAAGGCCATGTAGCTGGCTCTTGCAGCCACACAAAATGTAAGTTCTGTGGCGAAACTGGTCACTGGGCGTTTAGCTGCAAAGCCATCCAGGCCAGATGCGGAAAGTGTCGCCAACTTGGCCACGAGACTTCGTCCTGCGTGGAAAAACTGGCTCTCACAAAGGATGAGGGCTTGGCCTGCGCCTACTGCGGCCTGCAACACCACCTCGAAGGTGATTGCACGGAGCCATGGCGATCGTTCCACGCTGAGGGAGATGTCGTTTTCCCCGTTATTGCTATCCAGGCATCATGTGCCGTGTGCGGCTCTCGAAACCACTTTGCGTCGGACTGCTCGCAGAAGGGCAATCGCCCCTTTAACCCTTCATGGACGCTACGAAACCGGGATCTCTTTGTAGATGCGAACTGCGGCAATGAGTCTATTGAGGAAGCTGCTAGCCCGCACCTTCGTGCGGAACCTAACACAAGCCAAAGACAGACCAGGGCGCCACGCGGTCCCGCTGCGCGCGCCATGAATGTGCGCTATTCAGAGAGCGACGACTCTGATGATATCGAGCTGCTCGGCCAGAGAGCCGCACCAAAGCATCAGCAGCAAAGGGCGCCACGGGCAGGGTCCATACGGGTGGCAACCAACCTTCAGATGCCTACGCTGGGAGGTCACGTCGTCCAGCCGCCGCTTCCGCCCGGGCCGCCTCCGCCGCTCCCTCCACAGAGCCATCCCCCGCCTCCCGGCACCTCGGGCTACTCTAGAAACCAGCACGGGCCGCCGCCTTCACTGCCCCCAAAGCCGCCGACAGCGCGGAACAACCACCGCGGGCCTCCGCCCCCAGGAGAGCCCCGCCACGGTGGTGGCAGCCGCGGACGAGGTGGTCCCCCGCGTGGGCGAGGGGGGCGTGGAGGTGGAGGTGGACGGGGCCGGGGACGAGGACGAGGACAACGATGAGCATGCTCGAAAAGCCTCTGATAGCGTGTATCATTATCATCATTTCGCTCGGCGTATAGAAGGGAATCAAAAGGATACCATTTAGGACCACTATTATCATAGCTGAGAGCACTCAGGAATATAATTGGCTATGTTTCGTCCTTGACATTTGACGAATTGTTTAGGAAATATCCATATGCTGCTGATGTTCGCTGTTAATTACCAAAGGCGGTAGGTAATATGAGTTGCATATATGGCGCCACAGAAGCCGCTATCCAGTGTCCACGTCATGGTCTGTACGGGACCTCTTTCGTCATCCGGGCCGAGCAGCAAGCCAGGCGCGAGATCACTGGTGGCCAAGGTAAGCCGTTTGATCCGTGGGAAAGCAGCATGCGTGAATGCGGTGAAGCCGAACCAGCTCATGTGGTTAAAGATTGGGCAGTGACGCCTCGTGGCAACCAAGATATATAGAGCCCACGGGAGCCCTCCCACAGCTGCGTCGCACACCCCCCAATCCAGACGATCATTACAGGTTGCTGCTTGAGCGCGAGGAGTTGGTGAGTGAATTCTTCTTTCTTTGGCGACGAGAGCTTTTCTTGTCTGACAACGGCACAAGACTACGGGCTACGCTTACGTTCCGATCCATCGTCCTTGGACTGGGAAATCGACGGGCATGGTGGACGGTGGCACGGAAAAGGAGCTGGTGGTAGAGAGACCATTCGCCGGTCCAGGGGCCACCAGATGTGATGCGAAACGAAAGAGGGTGCAGATCGGTTTTTCAGCGTGTGTCGCGCGGTGGGCGGCTCATTGGACGTCGCGACGGCGTTGGCAAGTCCGGTGTGGGTGTCGTGCGGAACAAAAGCCAACTGCCGTCGTTGTTCTACGCCATGTTCGCCTCACAAAAAAAAAAAAAAAAAAAAAAAACGCCGTTGCCAGCCCGGTTTTGGGGACGGACAAAGCAATAAGTTGCGGCGCGATCCGCGATCCGACAACACGCGCCCCGCGCCCGGCCCCGCGTCGAGATGCGCGCTCCTGATTGGTCGCTGACGCGAGGACCACGCCTTTATGCCACACGCATCGCGGAGGGCGGCGCCACCAAAAGACCTCAAAAGCGTGGCCTGCAAGCCATCGGGGGGGAAAAGTCGCGCGCGAGGCGAAAGGGGAGCTCTGTGACCCCGCTGCCCTGCAGGGCTGATTGGCAAATCGAGACTGCTTGCACGACCGGGAGCTACTGCAGAAGCAGGGTTTCTTCATCAACGTCGCTTCACCGACCATTCAATGGCCAGTCTTCGCGGCGAGGATGCTGCAAGTCCTTGTCCGCCACCGGGGGAAGTGAGTGTATCGATAGCCAGTAGATGCGCGAATCTCGCGCGCCTTCTCCTTCGTCCGCCCCCTCCCTGCCCTGTGCCCGTACCCCTGTCGCCCTACACACTACACAACCTCTCCCGGTCGAGATGGCAGGGTCGTTTCGTTTCGTTTTCTGTGCTATGCTGGAAGAAACAAGCTTAACCTGTTGAAAGTGTGTGGCTGGATGCAAGCCTTATGCAGGTAGGTGGAGGGAGGGCAACGATGCTGGGATGGAAGAGGGAAAAGCCTGTCTGGACTCAGTTGAGAGGGGACGTTGTCGGGATATATACCGGCCTGCCACTTCCCCTTCTCGAGCGGCCACTTTCTGGGGCCTTTATTCTTTATTATTCACGCTTGATGACCGGTAGTTGATTAAGATACGGTGGTTTGATATCAAGTATCTTGACTCGACCATCACAAGTTGGTCGTTGCTACTCTTCAACTCGCAAACGACAACTCGACAACATCAACAATACAAATATCGTCACAACACTATCAAACACCTTGCTCCCAACACCCTGGAACCCCGTCTACACCGTACCAACCCCTCTGTCCTGTCATCCCACCACCCAATGAGACGGACATGGCGTCGTCCGAACAGCTGTTTCTCGCCCTCTTGAGAGACGAGTCCATCAAGGACCGGCTACTCTCTCTCCTCAGCACCCACGACCTGTGCGCCGTGCGGCAGTCCTCCTCCGCCTGCTGCAACCTTCTCACCAAGCGGCTCTTCACCCGCCTCCACGTCACCTTCTCCGCCGCCACCTTCACCAAGCCCTCCCGCGTCGCCGCCCTCGCCCGCGTCGGCCACCACGTCGAGCACCTCACCTTCCACCTCCCGCACTCCGACGCCACCTTCCTCCCGCCGCTCGTCGACCCGCGCACCGGCGCCGAGCTCGCCTTCCTGTACACCCCGCACACCAGCCCCCCCCCCGCCCCAAGTACGCCTGCCCCGAGCTCGGGGACGCGCTCACCCAGCAGTACCCGCCGCTGTTCCACGCGGCCACCAACGTGCCGAGCTTCATCCACGCGCTGGGCCGGCTGCCGGCGCTGCGCCACCTGACGGTGCGGTGCCCCGGGCAGGACCCGGCGGAGCGCTACCGTCGCGACGTGGTCGACTACGCGCTCATCAGTCTGAGGATCGCGGTGGAGCGCGCGCCGCTGACGAAGCTGCGCACGTTGTCGCTCTCGCAGCTGCACCCGGCGGCGCTGGCGTACCTGCGCCACGTCAACGGCATCGGCAGCGTGCCGTCCGCGGGGCGGCGCTGGCGCCAGATCAGGTCCCTGCGCATGAGCGTCGAGGCGTGGGACTTTGGCGCCGCCGGCGGGCTGGACCACCTCAAGATCATTGACGACTACGTCCGCGCGCTGGCGCCGCACCTCGAGAAGCTGTCCTTTTCCTGGATCGGCGGGCCGGGCGCCGACCGGGGCCCCTGTCCGCTGGCGCTCGCCGACGACCCCCTGTTCGCGCCGCCGCCGTCGCCGCCGTCCGCGCGCAAGCTATTCCACGAGGTCACGTCGCCCATGTCGCCGCTGCCGCCGCTGCCGGCGTCCACCTCGGCGCGCGCCCCGATCCGCATGCCGGCGCTGCGCTACCTGCAGATCCGCAACGCGGCCATGAACGCCCCGCAGCTGCGGCGCCTCATCGCCGCGCACCGCGCGACGGTGCGCGAGTTCGACCTGGACAACGTGGCCCTCGCGGAGCGCGACCGGTGGGACGACGCCCTGGCGCCGGTCAGCGAGGGCCGGCAGTGGTCTCGGAGCGGCGGCGTGCCTGCGGCGGGCCCCTCGGAGACGCGGTGCAGCATGGTGTCGAGCGACGACGCGGACGACAGGCTGCAGAGCCCCAGCGCGGCGGTCGAGGCGGTCGCGAGGGAGCTGCTGGAGATGGACGTTGGCGCGTACGGGTTCGACGATGATGAGAGGACGGTCATTGACGAGCTGACGGAGGAGGTGGCGTCGACGACGCGAGAGCGGAGCAAGGGCGGCGGCGGCGGCTTCACGGCGAGGATCAGGAAGAAGAAGCGCGCCAAGCACGGTGATCGCGAGGAGGATCATTACCGCAGCAGGCGCAAGCACGGCCGAAGCGCCAGCGAGCCCGATCGCAAGGCCACCACGCCGCCGCCGTCGCTTCCCCGCTTGGGGTCCTCCTCCTCCTCCTCCTCCTCCTCCGCCTCCTCCTCGCAGCAGTCCTCCTCATCCTCCTTCCCCTCCTTTTCCTTTCCCCTGCGCCGGCGGCGTCCGTCGCAGACCTCCTGGCCACCACCCAGCTCCTCCCTGTCCTCCTCCCCGCACAAGCCCTCCTCGGTCCGCCCTCCTCCCCCTCCGCCCATCACCCTGCCCGACCCCTTCATCTCGCCGCCCATCCTCTCCGCGGAGCCGCAGCCGGTCCTGCTGCTCCTCCAACCCACCGTGTACGACCCCCACGCGCCGTCCCGCCCCGGGACCGCCGACGACGGCATCACGGCGGTGCAGCGCAACCTGGAGCAGGAGGAGGCGCACCGGCTGCTGGCGGAGGACGCGGCGGCGCGGGTCAGCGCGCTGCATCGCGCCAAGGAGGCGGTCATGACGAAGCTGACGCGCGAGTTCTCCAAGAAGCACCGCCAAGATCGGGCGACCGGCGGCGGCGGCGGCGGCGGTGGTGGTGGTGGTGGTAACGCCGGCCATGGTCACGGCGGAGGCCGCGTCGGTAACAACGGCGCGGTGGCGGCGTGTCGCCTGATGGCCGGCAGGGACCTCCTCGCGGGAAGCGGCAGCTATTACACGGGGAACAGCGACTTTGTGCTCGAGGATAGACGCGGCATGGGCAGTCCGTCGGCGATGCACGTCCCGCTCATGTTTAGCCGAGCGTGAGGGCGGCGGGCGGACTCTCTCCGATGAAGTTTACGTGCACATGTAATGAGAACCACGATGTATCGCGACTGACGGCCTTGGATATTTGCGCTCTTTCCTTCTTTTCTTCTTTCCTTCTTTTCTTCTTTCCTTCTTTTCTTCTTCTTCCTGACTGACACTCTGCTTCGTTCGAATGCACACCATTCCTGTCATTAACATGTACTTTTTCCTATCTCATTCTAGTCTACAAAGTTTTCAATACATGCATCGCGCTTTACCATCCGCACGCAGCTCATATATTCCCTGGGTCATAATCATCGTTCTCATATGCTAATTTTATTCCTTGTAAAATCGCTAAATAATCATGAAAAAGTTTTAACCCCTCTTCCCCTATTACCCTCTTTACATTTAATCAAACGTGACTTTGGTACCCGTGTGCTCAACCACCTTGCCCATCAACCGCGCCTCCTGCAAATCTACCGGGCCGTCCGCCTTCTTGTGCCGTCTCTCCTCGCCGCCGCCGTTCTCGCGCGGTCCGCGTCCCCGCCCGTTCGCCCCCGCCGCGTCGGCCGGCCGCTCCTTGCCGAAGCGCTTCCTGTACCGCGACTGATCGTCCTCGGCCAGCTCCAGCTTGAGCTCGCGGCCGAGCATGCGGTTCACGTACCACTTGCGCGTCTTGAACTGCTTCTGCTGCTGCTGCTGCTTGGCCGGCTTCTTCTTCTTCGTCTTTGCCTCGTCATCATCGTCCCCCTCCTCGTCCTTGGCGGCGTCATCGTCCTCGTCGCCGCCGTCCTTGTCATCATCATCCCGGAAGTCGTCCTCCGTCTCCACAGCCTCCTTGATCTTGACGAAGCCCTTGACCGCCCACGCCGCGGCCTCGGCCTCCTTGAACTTGACCCAGCCGTAGCCCTTGCACTTGCCCGTGTCCTCAAACGTCGCCACCTTGACCCACTCGATCTCGCCGCACTTGTCAAAGTTGCGCCGCACGTCCTCCTCGGTCGTCTTGAAGCTCATGTTGCCGACGAAGAGTTTGCGACTGGCATTGGGATCCACCGCCGCCGCAGCCTGCTGGCCGCGTGCCGTGCCCCCCTCCTTCTCCTCCGGCTCCTTCTTCGGACGGCCCTCGAACGACTTGGAGTCCTTGATCAGCAGCCGCCGCCCGTGCCACTCCGTCTCGGACAGCGCGATCGCGGCCAGCTTGCCGCCGACGTCGGAGAAGTCGACGTACGCGAAGCCCCTGTTCGTGGGCGGCTCGTCCTTGGCGCGCCCCCCGGGGCCGGCCTTGGACGCGGGCAGCTTCACGCGCGTGATCATCTCCGAGGTAAGCACGCCCCCAGCGTTGTCGACCAGCCACTGGCGCAGCTCCTTGGGCGTCACCGTGAAGCGAAGGTTGCCGATCCAGACGCCGTGCTCCGAGCGGGCCGCCGCCTTGCCGTCCTTGTCGTCCTTGTTGTCCTTGCTCGCGGCGTCTTCGTCCTCGAGGTCGTCGTTGTTGTTGTCCTTTTTCGCTTTCGACGTCACGCTCTTGCCCTTCTTCATCGCACGGCGCGCGCGCTTCGAGGGGGGCTCGGGGGCGGCGAGGTCGACTTCGATCTCCTCGACGTCGGCCTTGCGTTTCGAGGCATTTGTCTCGGGGGCGGCGTCCACGGGGGACATTTCCTTTTCGTCGGAAGACATGAGACCAGTGCAGAGAGAAACCTGGCGTGGAAGGTCTTTGTAGAGAGGATAATGATTTGATTGTCGTCTCGCAAGTCTCGAATTCCACGGCGCCAACATTTACAGAAAATTTTCTGGGTCTGCGGCCGATAAGGCTTATCGCAAAGTGTACTGTGCTTGGGTTAAATGCTTGGCCACTGGAGACTGAACGTAGACTTTTACCTTTTCAAAAAAAGAAAAAGAAATCCATCAACTGAATGAATTATTTCAGAAGTCTTTTTTTGTTCTTTTGCAGAATTATTATCAATATTTGTCGGCTTTCCCAGTGCTACTTGCACAGCTTAAACAATCCTGTGCTGGGTTCCTCACTTGTAACTGTACAGCACCCAGACAAGCCACTGCCGTAAGTCCTCAGATGCTGTGTAAAAGGTTTCAACTGTAAAAGCTTTACAAATAATGTCAATATATTTGTACAAGATTTATGCCATGCGCTATTTTCACCTGCCCAGAAGAAGTCGACCGATTGGCCCGGCTTGCGACTGTGTTTCTTTCTGTTCATTTAGCAACATACTCGCATTCATCAACTAAACCATAACTATCATCAAGCAGAAACTACTACATAGAGCCGTGAATTCGTCAACAAAACTCTGAAATGAGCAGCCAAAATCAAACACATGGAAGCATCATAACTCTATAACTTCCTGCGCCAACAACTTTGATCATGCGCAACCGCGATCCGACCTTAAGCCATGAGGTACGCCGCGGCAACCAGGCCGCCGACGGCGTAGGCTGCCTGGGCCGTCATGGCCGGGGCAGCGTTACCAGTCCGTGACGAAGTTGCAGCGCTCGACGGGCCAGCTACTGAAGTTCCCGGTGCGCTGCCGCGATTAGCCCCGGTCGAGGCGCTCGATGTAGGCTGTCCAGGCTGGCCCGACTGCCCGGGCTGGCCGGACGAAGTCGCCGTCCCGCCGTTGCCGCCGGCGCCTCCAGTGGCAGGGGTGCCGCGATCAATCGTGGTCGTAAGCTGGCTGATGTCCGTAGGACGAGTGGCCGCGACCGTCACGGTGGCGGCCTCGCTGGCAGCAGCCGAGCTGTACGTGGTGCTGGTAAAGCCACACACAGACATGAGCTCATTGATATCTGACGATGTCGCGTCCGACGTTAGCCATATACACGGTCTTGACAAGGGATCACACTTTTCCATACCCTCTCTATCGTCGCGGTCCCTTCCCGGAGACTGGCGCATGCAGTCGGCGCAGAGGGCGGCAATCTTGGCGACGTTGAAGCTCTTGTTGGTGCAGATGCACTGGTTCTGGAGGAGGCGCTCGTCGCGGTCGTTGTCGCTGCGCAGGTCGACGTCGCATTGGTCCGAGAGGGTGCCGATGGGCTGGCAGATGGCCTTGCAGGGCGCGGACACGTCGTCCATGTCCAGGTCGACGTCTCCCTTGACGGCGAGGACGAACTGGGCAACGGCCAGGGCGAGGGAAGTTGAGTGGCGCATGCTGGGCGACGTGGGTGAAGAGCGTTGGAGTGCTTGGTTGTTTTAACTTGGGTTTCGCTTATCTTGTTGATGGAAGAGATGAAACTGATTAGCGATGGAATGATGACGGAAATTGACGAGGAATTGGAAGCATTAAATAGACGAAAGGCACAATTGGCCAAGAATAATACGTACCAGATATTCCATCCGCCTATGCGTCATGGATAATGATAATCAATGCAACTGAAGGGGGTGGATGCCTGGGGTACAAGGTAATTTGCATAGTTTGCATCTGCCCAATCCATGTTTCATTGTAGATTGTTAATTTTAGAATTATCCGTCCTTCTGGCTGGCTTCCTTCTTTTTTCGACTTGCATCCAACTTCGACTTACCATCGGCGATGCTCCGCCACCATCTTAGGCGTGCCGTCCCCCAGAATAGACAATATTACGTGTGTCGTCGGATTAGCTTTTCTGCTACCGATGAGCTGGCGACATGATCCGGTCCATCGCCGCTGCAAAAACGCATCTCATCTGATGGGCGACAGCATGTCCGCCCATCATCGCCCGACTGTGACAAGATGGTGGAGCTGCCTCACCCCGTAATCCCTGTCGTGAAGGCTGAGCCACCTTGGCAAGGTCGCTGTCAAGTCTTGAAGCATTTGTCCAGCCACGATTCAACAGGATATCCTGGCTTGCCCGGTAAGGCAATAATAATAAGCTTGACAGCCCACCGGCGATGGCGACGATGGGAAACCCGATTCCCGGGAGAATGCAGGCTGGAGGGAGGGCTCTCAAGCGGCCAAGCGTATTTTCTGGGTTGGGTAGCAGCGAATGGGTTGCGTGGCGCAGCTTGTTGCGGCATAGAAAGCCTCATTATAATCTATATTCATCTTACCCAATGTCCCCGTGGTCTTCGCTCCTGTCCGAATAATGATTCCCTACTTTCAGAGTAGCACGCGAGCAGACGAGTCGTGGGAGGCAGCCAACCCAATCCACAGGGTGACATCTACCATTGGCAGAGTAGCATTCTGGAATTGGAAACCTGCATGGCCGCCTCCAAATTTAGTAGTCCACCTACCAAGCCAAGTCACTCGACATGTAAGCTTGGCGATCAGAACCAGTGCCAAGCCCGGCGACGGTGTCTGCACTGCTGACGACAGCACTGCGCGTCCTATACAAAAGCAGCAAACCAAGTGCAATATGAGCGCGACTCTGCATCGCCTATTCGTGGCGAGCAGCTCTTTCCAGACCCCGATGTGAACAGTCGACAGTGCCGTCTGTGTTGTTGGCCTCCTCACCGTCGTGGACATGGTTAAGGTGTCGACGCCGAGCCCGCTGCGAGTCAGAAGTTGGGTATGAGGCGTCATTCAGCGACATAGTTGAGCTGCGAAGCGAATGATTATTGAATATTTAAAACTTGCGGCTCTCGGGCATCCATTTTTGGAGCAAATTCCATTTTTGGAGCAAATTGACTAATATTCTTTTTGTCGGGCTGGCAAGGCATAATCGACGGACCCCAGCAAGGTCAAGGCCAGGTTGCTATTTATAAGCTTAGCTTGAAGCAGTTTCATTCGCCGATTGACAAGAGATCTTTGTCGTCCCCGCGTCTTGCCTAAAAGTATTCAAACCGGTTCAAGTCCGATTCTTCGAGCATCAGACTCTCCAGCGAGCAGCCAGTCCGGTACATTCCGATGGTAACTGGTGTTTACGTCTACGTCGCCCAGTCACCAAGTTTTTGCTTGTCGTTCCGCAGTCTGCGAGAGAATCCCTCCGTCGATGGTAGCCACCAAGACGGGCGCTTGGATACGATTCAAAAGCTTGACCAAGTCTGTCGTCATTGAATTCATTGACAGGGCTAATATGACCCCTAGATGAACGAGAATGTGGCTTACCTTGGCTGGGGCAATGCCGTCTCGTCGGGAGACAATATGAGCAGTCTCTTCGGACCAGAGCATGCACATTGAAAGATGGCCGATTATCAAGAGGTTTCAGCAGTCATCGGTCACGCCGTCGATAGCCAGGGAAGCAGTCTTGCCCATCTGCCGTGACTCGGCGCGCCAACCAGCCGCAGGACCGACTGTCCCGACACGCAGCTTGCTTGCGATAGTTTCTAAAGGCAAGCGTCTGATCGCAATGGCGGTCTCACAAACAGAAACCACAATGAGATTTCGTCTCAACGCCATCACGTCCGTCGCTTATAAAGTTAGCACCTTGGACGCAATAGAGGCTGACAGTGCATAGCAGATCTCTGATTCCGGTGTCACGGATGTGCAACGACGGGGTACTTCCCGTCCCGGCGTCGTCGTTCGAGGGCACGACCATGTTACAATAACAAATGAAGTCTGCCCTCAAGCACAGTATTGGGTCCGGAGGAAGCTTTGGCCATGGCGCAGGACCGCATGCTGGTCGCGATTTTCTGCATCGTTTGCGAAGATTGTCGATTTCCTCCTTGTCCAGCATGCGAGATGGTGTGTATCCAGAGTGCAGCTCATTGGCGGGCAAAAGGATTGAGCAGTCACGGCAGGCCATTCGACGTAACGGCTGAGTTATGACCGCCGCTCTATCCAACATGCCAGGTCAAGGTCACATGGCGAGCGGGTCGGGTTGGTAACAGCATTGGCGGATATCTTGTCTGCAAGACAAACTTGCGGGATTGGTTTCAGGTCGACGAATTACATAGACTTGTCTGTCGGTAGGATGCGAGATACCGACTAGTGAGCGGGAGCGGAGCGGAGGTGTGAATGGCGGCGGCGATCCTAGGAGCGGAAAGGGCAGCAGATAGCTGGAAACTTGGGGGCGGCGTCTGAGTGAATCGTGTCGGTTGCGTCAGTGTGAGTGTGTCAAGTCCAAGGCGACGGCAGCGGGTTACTGGTAGGTCAGGCAGTCAGGAGCCACAGTGTATGCCAGCCACAGCGAGCCACAGTGGCTGCGACGCTACGCTGGACTTGACATGGGGCAGCGCAGCAACTGCCGGGAGCTGGCGCCACGCCTGTGTGAGCTGCATGGCTGACAGTTTTAGGTTGTGCTAATGCTCATCGTCCCAGAAGTATCTTAGTAACTACCTAGTTATGGACGGATAACCTTGAGCAGTGAAGAGACGGAGTACGGTACCTGAGACTGGAAAGGCGGTACATGCCGGACAGCCGGACAGCCGGACAGCACCTAAAGCTTAGCGGGCGCCCGCCTGTGACCGTGCTACTGTACTGGTACAAAACTGGCGTGCTAGCACTAATGGACACTGAATGCTACCACCTGGAACCTCCTTTAGGCCGTCACGTGTGGCTTCATTTTTAGCGCTTGGGCTGCAAAAGGTTCCCCCAGACGGGCTGGCCTGGCACTCGGGCAGGCCAGCGGCCCCTCCACGGGCCAACTTTGTCCACTCAGCAGTCTCCTGTCACCGCGGCAAACCATGCTGCTCCACTGCCAAAAAGCCTCTCATAATCCAGTCCTCTTGCCCTTGAGTCGCCAGTCTTTTCAGCCCTTTTTTCCCTTCCCTCTCTCCGCTCTTTTGACAAACTTTCGAGCGCCCGCTGTCCGTTTCATCGCCGCATCATTCCTCGACTTTGTCACATACCGCTTGTTGGCGCTGAGGAGCAGAGGCCAGACGCTCACACTCGGTCGCTGCCTCGTCGCTCCTCGTACAAAGTCAGCCACGCAACCACAGCCTCGATCCTTGGGCGGCTTCTTCTCCGGTCGTCGTCATCGCCACCACGACTGCAACATGAACCTGCTTCTGTCACCGCAGCCGCCCGTATTCCCTCACCACCACCAAAGTCCTCGCCAGTCTCCTCAACCATCTCGTGAGTTCATCCCCTCTCTCTCCTGTCGACCAACCCTGTTTAGCTCTCCGCCCGTGCACGCACTGGGCCGCCACAAGCATGGGTCCAACATTCATAAGAGTCTTTCCTCATGCTGACAACAAACAACTCCAGTATCCCCTTTTCACAACATGGCCAACCGTAAACGAAAAGCGGAGGAGGACGGCGATGGCGACGAAAATATGTCGCCCCTCAATTCGCCGGCCGTGCAGCCGCGCAGCATTTCTCGACCTTCGAAGAAAGTACGGTCAAATGATGTGACCGGTCGTCCGCTCAACCTGCCTCGCCTCCTTGAAACTCTCGATACCGACCAACTTCGTACTGTCCTCGAAAGAATTTGCGACACGCATCCTCAGATCGGCCTCGAAGTCGTCACGCAAGCTCCTCGTCCGTCGGTCGACGCCGCTCTTGAGGTCTTGCGTAGATATCAGGACAAGCTCAACGGTTCCATCCCTTACGGAAACAGCAGCGCCGAATATACTTATTATCGCGTCAAAGAACCCCTCGTGGCCCTCATCGATGCCATCGCCGACTTTACGCCTCAATTTCTGCCTCCCACCGAAACACAGCCAACCAGGTCCTTGGAATTCCTCGATCAAGCTACCAAGCTAATTCATGAGTTGCCCGACTGGGAGCCACAAGCGTACCGCCACCATAAGGACGGCGCTTACGATGATATCTCGAAAGCCTGGGCCCTCGTTATCAACGAAGCTGGCAAGCGAGCTGGCGGCTTCAATCTCCACTCCAACGGCTGGGACCAGGCTCTCAACAGACACAACCAGCAGTCCGGCGATCGTTTGGCCGGAGCCATCTCCGCCATGATGAACAGCGTTGGATGGATGGGTGTTGGCCCCAACCAAAACTCCAATGACCAAAACTCCCTTCTCAACCAGATCATCTCCGGCAACTTCGGCTCACCCGTGCGAGTCGGACCGTGGTAAACATATAGCAACTTGGAAGCAACAACTTCATAGCACATATTGGCGGACGACACATAACCCCCTACACGCAAAGATATCAATGGGGCCTGGACATAATTAATATGGCACCCGCGGCATGACATGACACGTTTTTATGAGATTTCATCTAGCATCACGGACTCTAGCATAGACTTTTGGACTTTGCTTTTCTGCGCGCACTACGGAATAGTTCTGGCGTTTGTTATTTAGGTGTTTGATTTTGATACTTCTTGGCGAAGCCATTGGTTCTTGTTCAGGATTTGTCTGTTCTCTGGCTATTTGTGGATGGTTCTCGTGCTTTTCCCACCTGCACTACTCTCTGTTGAGATGCGCCACTAGTGTGGAACAATACAGTAGACCTCTCTTCTACGAGAGCACAATATAGCGGCATTTTAGCGCCTGCCGAAATTCATAGCGAGTTCTGTACAAGTCAGACATCAAGGGAATATTAAAGCAGCATGAAACATTATTTAAATTAAGTTCTGTAATACAGGCTCCTCGTATGGGTGATGTTGCTGACGTAGTGCAGGGGGCGACTGTCATGCTGTACGTACCCGCCGTCACTAACAAGGTACAGTATGTCCTAGCTCACGTGTTTACCTGTCAAGGCGCGACAACGTGAACGCGACCACGTTCTACAACGACCGTGAATATCAACCCAACGACAGGACGACCACCAAGATATCCTTTGCACGCCTCAATCGCTCGATCAACTGGGGAATACAATATATCAATAATTATTGATGGTGGAATATTCCTTTACCTCATAAAATGCCTGCGTACGTCGCCCGTCCCATCCGCCGCAAACGCACGCCAACGGTATACCGTTCACGGTTCACCCACCAGCTAACCCTACTTCACCCCCTTCACAGGCCAGGCGACCAGCACACGGCATGGGCCAACCCGTACGAGGATGCGAAGCCGCGCATCTCGGAGTGGACCGCCAAGGAGATCGCCACCATCTCCGTCCGCCTCGACAAGCAGCTCGGCCCCGAGTACATCTCCTCGCGCGCCGGCCCCGGCGGCGCGCGCGTGCACTACCTGACTGCCGAGAAGTGCATTGGCCTGGCCAACGAGATCTTTGGCTTCAACGGCTGGTCCTCGTCGATCCAGAACATCCAGGTCGACTTCGCCGACGAGAACCCGCAGACGCAGCGCGTGAGCATCGGGCTGAGCGTCATCGTGCGCATCACGCTCCGGGACGGCACGTACCACGAGGATATCGGGTACGGGTCAATCGAGAACGCGCGCGGCAAGGCGATGGCGTTTGAGAAGGCGAAGAAGGAGGGGACGACGGACGCGCTGAAGCGCACGCTGCGCAGTTTTGGCAACGTGTTGGGGAATTGTATCTACGACCAGGACTACGTCAAGCAGGTGACCAAGATCAAGGCGCAGCCGGTCAAGAAGTTTGACCAGGACAACTTGCATAGACACTCGGACTTTGTCAAGAAGGATGTGCCGGTGCCGGCGGCGGCGGTGGTGACGAGAGCGGCGGGATCGGGGTCGGGGTCGTCGTCTGCGTCAGCGACGGCGGCAGTCAAGGCAGAAGCTTTAGAGTCATTTGAGGACTTTCTAGGAGGTAAGTGAAGAAGCTGTAACACGAAGCGAGCGCAGAATCTTGCGGGAACTCGCGGTGGGATAGACGATGACGGGAATGGCGCTGACGGAGTACAATCGCTAGACTTTGACGAGGCAGACTTCTGCGTGTCTGAAGAGGGCCACCCCGATGAGGTTGTTGTGCCAGTCCCAGCTGCACCCACAGGCCCGCAAACACGACAACAGCAACAGCCGCAAGCCAGCAAGGCCGCGCAGCAACCCAATCAACGGCCACCGCAGCCCCAGACCCCCAACCCCCAAAATCATAGACAAGCAGCAGCAGGCCACGCTCAAGCCGCGGCGCCTGCGGCCCCCCCAGCTGCTGCCGGCGAGCCGGTCGCCGCGTTCTTCTCGGCGCGCGCCGTCACGACGGACACGAACCAGAGCGCCAGCGTCCCCGCCACCCGGCAGCAGCAGCTCTTCAACCCCAAGGCGGAGAGCCCCTCGATCCGCAAGACGCCCGGCATCGACCACTCCTCCTCCAAGCCCGTCTCGCGCTCCGGGCAGCACGTCCCGCCGCCCAGCCAAGGTGCCGCCGCGGAGCCGCCGACCTCCGCCGCCGCCACGCCTAGTCGGCCGTCGGCAGCAGCGAGGGGAGGCGGAGTTAACAGGGGACACGCGGTCAACCCTAGCCTGGACCACGCGCGCAGGATCGGGGCGCCGGGCGGGCCGGCGAGCCCGCTGGCGAACAGGAGCTCGTACAAGCCGCCGACGATGATGAAGAGGCCGCTGGCGGCGGCGCAGGGCGAGGGCCGCGCGCCGCTGAGCGAGGTGCCGCCCAACGGAGCCGTGACGGCGGCGGCGGCAGGGCCGGACGGGCTCGATGCGAAGAGGCAGAAGATGGTTTAAACCTAACATCTGCCTTCTTTCGATGCTTTTAATAACTGTTCAGGGAAAACGGGGCTCGCTTCTGGAATTCAGTTTGCTACGTGACTTGGGGGCAATGCGACCCTTCATGACGGGACTTTTTTTTTTTTTTTTTTTTTGGGTTTTTGTT